>NC_056525.1:7137280-7405699 GCF_019175285.1 Sceloporus undulatus | reverse complement strand
CCAGAATCTTTCCTAGTACTGATGTCAGACTAACTGGACGATAATTGTTGGGATCCTCTTTTTTCCCCTTTTTGAAGATGGGGACAACGTTTGCCCTCCGCCAGTCTGCTGGGATCTCTCCTGTTTTCCAGGAGAGACTTAAATTCATTTAGATTAACCAGGTGTTCCTCTACTATCTCTTTACTTATTCTGTGCTGAAATTCCTCTATTCCGTCCTCTGCTCCATTATCCTCAGGTTAAGCACCCTTTTCCTTTTCTGAGAAGACTGAGGCAAAGAAGGTGTTGAGTAATTCTGCCTTTTCTCTGTCCCCTGTTAACATTTTGCCATCCTCTCGACATTTCCAGAGAGATGAAAGTGGTTTACAGTTTCAGGAGAGGTATACATTTCAACTTTTCTTTTTGTTATTTTTTGAAAAATTATTTGTTCACAACGTTTTTTATAGTTGATCCCCCCCCCCAGGATATGAAAACCTTTCTGGCATCCCATACCCTCCAGCTGTTCCAATTTAGTTGGTACGGTTGCAATTACAACTCTACCATCCCACTTTTTAAGCTGTTATTAAAATGTCCCAGGTTTTCTCGCCTCCCCATTTGTCCTCAGCTTACTTCAGTTACTGCAAACTGAGTTCAAAGTACAAAAGTAGTTTGAATTCAGTTAACTCAGGAGTGAGTAGAAGAGAGAAGGGGACAGAAACTTGCCCTTTTTAACAGATTCAAGTAAATGCAATCTGTTGTAGCCTTTTCTAGGTTATGTGTTCTTCCTTATTAATAATTTCTGCCATCTTGTCCACACTCTGATGGCACTTGGCCACATGTGCCTTTGTTGTCATCTGTGAAATGTAAGGGCAAGCATCTCTAATATAAAGGTTAGAGAAGTTCAGATCATGTTTCTAAAAATATCAGCTGTGACAATCCCTAGCTAGCATGGCCAATGCCAATGGTGGATGGGAGATTCTTGGCACTGTGGTCCAAAAATAATTCTTTAGAGAATGTTGTTGCATGCTTTCAAGTCATTTCATCTTATGGTGACCTAAGGCAAATCTATCATGGGGCTTTCTTCTTGGCAAGATTTGTTCAGAGGGGGTTTGCCTTTGCCTTGCTCTGAGGCTAACATAATGTGACTTGCTCAAAGTCACCCAGTGGGTTTCCATGGCCAAGTGTGGATCTCCCATAGTCCTAGTCCAAAACTCAGACCACAACATCATGCTGTCTCTCACACAAACCAAGATACTCTTTGGGAGATAAATTATGGTAGGCAGAAAACAACAAATGTGTAACCCCAGCAGCTGTGCATTGTTGATGTGTGATAGAAATGTACTTACTACTGCTATTGTGGGTGTTGTGTACCTTCAAGTTGTTTCCAGTTTATGGCAGCCTTAAGACGAACCAATCATGGGGTTTTCTTGGCAAGATTTGCTCAGAGGAGGTTGCCATTGCCTGCCCCTGAGGCTGAGAGCATGGGACTTACCCAAGGTCACCCAGTGGGTTTCATGGCCACACAGGGAATCGAACCCAGGCCTCCAGAGTCCAACACTCAAACCACTACAGGTAATTTCTCATTTAGGTACTGGCTAGGTCCCTGCCTCCTTGGTTGGCACAACAGATAGAAGGCATCCTGCCTTTCTGCCTGCTTTTTTTTTTTTTTTTTGGCCCCCAAATGCAAAAGTCTGAAAGTTTCCAAAAAGTGTCCTTCTTATTCTTATTACCAGTTTCCCAACCTCAACGAAAAGTCCTTGAAGATGAAATGCATGGCTCACATTTGAGCCATTGTAAAGATGCTGTTAAGAAGAGGAGTGAGAGACTAAGAATAGACTTACAGAGAGGCAGTCTCAGGAAGAGGCAGCCCAGGCCATTCTCTGATCCAGGCAAAGAGAGAACAAAGATTGATCGTGGTAGCATAAAAATTAACTCTATGTATTATCTGATGGCAGGATGCCAACAGATATCAAATTAACCATGCCTTTCTATGACAGTTCTATGAGTTTGAAAATCACTACTTTTGGAGAGATCCTACCTCCCACAATCCCCCATCCAACATGGCCAGTGGTGGTGCAGGTTAAAATTGTGGGATTTTAAGTTTCTAAGCAATATAATTCTTTCAAGCTCTGACCAAACTATGTCCACTAGGGATGCACATCCTCTATTATTTCATCCTTGTATGTGAGGATAAACAAGACAATGACTCTAGAGACTAGGGTTCGTGTTCCTGCTCAGCCATGAAAACCCACTGGGTGAATTTGGGCAAGTCACACACTCTCAGCCTCAGAAAACCTGATGACAGGGTCACCTTAGGGCCACCATAAGTCAGAAATGACTTAAAGACACACAACACAACACATAAACACAATTTTCTCCCCACTAAAGAGCAAAATAAGTATCACATTGCAGTATTCTCCCCATGTTCAAATGTCCTGAAATATTGAGGAAGAATTATTATGTATAGAAAAACATATTTTGGTAAGGTTTTTTTGGGCAAAAAAATCCTATTTTCTGTGCAAAAAAAAATATGGTTTCCTACACAGGACAGCTGGAGAGTATGTGAAAGGAAGCCATGGTTTTCCAGTTTGCCACTTCCATAGGTCCCTGCTGTAATTTGCCCTATCTGGGGGAAGGGCTGCTGATACAATCCTATCTGTCTTACAACACACCACATTTGGTGCTACCAAATGTGCAGGTATCCAAGGTGGCAATAAGATCCTATTCTTAATGCAACAGTCGTCATGTTCATAACAACAATATATTCCTTTGCAGTGTTCCCCTGGCGGCATGTGAAAACATTTTTGCCATGTTTTGACTGACCTTTTTAGACCTAGAGAGGCTTTCTATAAAAACAGGTGAAAAGGAAGTGACTCAGAAGTAAAGAGTAGTAAAGAAGTAAAAACACTTTTGTAAAGGGGGGGGGGGACCCAGTCTAAAATGCCCTGGGCAGACAAAGCATGGCAAAAATGTTACCCACAATCCCTAGAGAACATATGAAGTTTTGAAAAAAATATTCCAAAAGATTGACCCCTGAGAGCCCATTGGGGTCCACAAAAATAGACCTAGAGGGCTGCATATGGAACCCAAGCTGCAGTTTGCTGCTCACTCCTGCTTTACCAGGAAAGCTTTGAATGCCTTGGTCCTTTTTTAATTGAGAACAGCTCTGCTGAAAGTGGTGGTCTCTGGAGCCATCGGCTGCTGGTCCCTGGGGAATTTCCAAGAAAGAGCTAAACAGTTGTAGTCAAATTCCATACATATGGTGCTGGTCCCTGGCCCATGGGGAGGGGGGAAATAATTGCCAGTATATTAAATAGCTGTTTTAGTAGTCTGATAACTGCAGAGTTGGGGAGAGAAGAGGATCTCCTTATAGAGACTTATAAAATGAATCCTGGTTTGGAGAGAGAGAAGAAGGGAGGGAAAGAGAGTGACTGGGAGCTCTCAGAATAGTAAGGCTGCATCTGCACTGCAGAAATAATGCAGTTTGACACTGGTTTTACAGCCATGGCTCAATGATAAGGAATACTGAGATCTGTACTTTGTTGTGGCACCCAAACTGTCTGACAGAGAAGGCTAAATATCTCACAAAACTACAAATCCCAGCATTCCATAGCATTGAGCCATGGCAGTTAAAGTGGTGCCAAAGTGCATTGTTTCTGCAGCGTAGATGCAGCCTTGGTCATCCAATGAACCTGGGAAATTTCAGGACAGATAAAGAAAGCCCTGGATAGGACAAGAGTGCTAGTCTATTATATAGAAAGAGCTTTCACCAGTTCCTAAGCTAGGTTTCAGAGCTAAGAGATAAACATGGGGGTGCGAGGGGGGGGTTGCTTTAACTAGAGACTCATGGTCACTTTCTGAATTGCAAGTCTCAGAACCCCTCAGCCAGTATGAGAGTAGTGGTTCAAGAAATTCACATTCCCAACCTCTGTGTGAGACAATAGCTTTTACAGTGTCTTCTCCTATTTTAGTGTGAACCTAAAGAGTTTTGTACAGGTCTTTCATTGGGTATTTTTGCAACAGACTCAGAAAGCTCTGACCTGACTGCTGGAAGATGCCGTTCCATTCAGAAGGAGGCCATGACCAACGGCTTCACCTTCCCCATTGCTAGCCTGGTTTCCACACTCCTCAGTCATTGCTGAGCTCTCTGTGGTGCTGAAGGCTTCCCCAGATGCGCCATCCATTTGGGAGTGATCCATGCCTTGTATAGTCACATTACTCAGTAAAACACCCTCTGAGTGAGTTGGTGAACTGGAGCCTGTTGTACAGAGTTCTCCATCCAGCAGACTCTTAAAAAAACAAAACACCCATATATCAAGAAAAAGTTAAAGGCTCCAGCAAATCTAGATTTCTGCCTGGGTCTGAAAACATTGCAGTCTTTTAGAAACAATGACACATATATTCAATTATTGTCATTGTGGCTATAGATTACAGTTTATCTCTGGGTGACACTGCCCAGAATGGCTATGATAGGTGGCTACCAGTGACGGAGCCTTTTTGGAGCTAGCTTGCAGTCCATGCAATGCTTGGGACCCTAGAGGACAGGATCAAAATTCAAAATGACCTGAATAGACTAGAAAGTTGGGCCAAAGCTAACAAAATGAAATTCAACACAGAGAAATGTAAGGTACTGCACTTAGGGCAGAAAAATAAAATGCACAGATATAAGATGGAGGAAATTGGCTGAATGAAACTACATGTGAAAGGGATCTGGGAGTCCAAGTAGACCACAAGTTGAACATGAGTCAACAGTGCGATGCGGCAGCTAACAAGGCCAATGCAATTTTAGGCTGCATCAATAAAAGTATAGTGTCTAGATCAAGAGAAGTAATAGTGCCACTCTATTCTGCCCTGGTCAGGCCCCACCTGGAATACTGTGTCCAGTTCTGGGCACCACAATTCAAAAAGGACATTGAGAAACTGGAGAGTGTCCAAAGGAGGGCGACAAAAATGGTGAAAGGTCTGGAAACCTTGCCCTATGAGGAACGACTCAGGGAGCTGGGGATGTTTAGCCTGGAGAAAAGAAGGTTAAGAGGTGATATGATAGCCCTGTTTAAATATTTGAAGGGATGTCACATTGAGGAGGGAGCAAGCTTGTTTTCTGCTGCTCCAGAGACTAGGACCCGGAGCAATGGATGCAAGCTCTAGGAAAAGAGATTCCAGCTCAACATTAGGAAGAACTTCCTGATAGTAAGGGCTGTTCGACAATGGAACTAACTCCCTCAGAGTGTAGTAGAGTCTCCTTCCTTGGAGGTCTTTAAACAGAGGCTGGATGGCCATCTGTCAGGGATGCTTTGATTTGGATTTTCTGCATGGCAGGGGGTTGGACTGGATGGCCCTGGTGGTCTCTTCCAACTTTACGATTCTATCATTCTATGATTCTCCAAGAAAGACCCAAGAGATCCAAGAGAGGTAAAATTCTGAAGATCAGCCGCAGCAACAACAAATTTGTTGTTGTTGTTGTTATCTTTATTTATAACAAGCTTACACATTAAAACAGGTACAGCATGATAAAATATGCAAAATCTCAACATTAAAATAGAATTAAACTATGGTCCTTGAGGTCTCTTCCAATTCTATAATTTTATGGAGATGATGATGATGTTGATGATGATGATGATGATGATCATCATCATCATCATCATTTATTTATAAAGCACTGTTATCCCATGAACATCCCAGAAAAATCGCATTATTACTCAAAATGATTTCACACGATGTCGCACAATACCTGCCATTAAAGTGGTCACAAAGAAGCATTAACATGCATCTTGGGGGATTTCATTTCCGATATTATTTTATTTGCACAATTGCGTGTGATAATCATTTGCTCAGTCACTCATCATTTTCGCTTTATTTGCGGCATGCTTTAAATGCACTTTAATCTCTCTTTAATGCCAAAATTAGCCCCAGTGTGATAAAAATTACATTAAAAACAATATGCAAAGGGATCTTGTAGTACTTTGAGACTAACTGAGCAAAAGAAGCTGTAGCCTAAGCATTCATAGACATGGTGTACTTCCTACAAGGCAGCTACAAATTTGTAACATTACAAAATGTAAACCATGATGTTGAATCTTGGCCATGGTCTCCTAATCCAGATTGCACAAGTGGTATAATACCAGTGTAACACTTGTGCAAGTGCTATAACATCCAATATCCACAAAACAGCGATACCCTGATAGGACCAAGCAAAATGCACAAAATACACAATGAAAGCCAATACATTGGCTCCTTCATCAGGCAAAGGTGTTAAAAATCATACAGATGGTAAAAACATTATGACCATCTTAGTCACAAGCCTGCATTTTGCCAGGGTATTGCTATTCTCAGTTCAGGTATTGTTGGGGGGACATTCATTCATTGCTGTGCTTTTGCTGATTTGCACTATGCAATGGCTGACCAGGATCTTAGCTCATGGGAGCAGGTAGTGCTTTGGAGAGACTGGTCCTAATCTGATCAAAACCATAACAGTGAGAAATGAGTGCAGAAGAAAGATCAATGCCTCTTTCATGGGCCTTTCGACAGTGGAACAAACTCTCTCAGAGTGTAGTGGAGTCTCCTTCCTTGGAGGTCTTTAAACAGAGGCTAGATGGCCATCTGCTGGGGATGCTTTTTGATTTGGATTCCTGCATGGCAGGGGGTTGGACTGGATGGCCCATGCGGTCTCTTCCAACTATGCTCTATGATTCTATGATTCAATGTGGAATTAAGAGATGTATGAAGTAGGGCCCAGGGTTTGGCACAACAGAGGATTTACTGACATATCTCCACCAGTCAAAGCCTGGTGGTTTGTATGTATTGGCATCAAACTGATGCTTCCCAACCAGCTTCTCTTCCCACTCTAGAGCCCAGATTTGGATCTCACCTGCTGGGCACTCCATTGGTTGCCCTCTTTGCCACCAGTTTCTGTCTCAGCCTGGGTGCTGCGAGGGGTACAGCAGTAACCCCATGGGCAGCTCTACTCAGGGTCTCTGTCATCAAGAGAGCCTTTCCTGATCCTCATTCCCAAAGGCAAAGAAGTCTTCAGTGTTTTCTCACCCGCGGTTTGCCAAACTCTACCAAAGGTCTTCAGCCTCACCACTGGCCGCCTCGTCTCTGTCGTTGGCTCAGGATCCTCAACTAGAACAAGAGACAACAGGAATATTTAAACACTTTCATGACGTATGTGTATTATTTTCTCTCTGCCCTTATCAGATGAGTGTGGAACTGGGGGACTTCAGCACTGGGCGGTTCGAATTCACGTTATTTCGCACAATACCATCCTACCTGGGAGTCCCTCCGCATTGGCTGATTCAAATTGGCCAGTCCGCATTCACGCGAAGTACATTCAGTGCAGAATGTTTTGTCACCACCGGTGCTCAACATGAGGATTGGCCGATCGTATTGGCCGCCTCGCACCTGCTCAGTGGTGCACGGCATGGGTTGCGACCTTAAAGCTTCCAGGGGTGAAAGGGGAGGTCCCGTCATGACAGCCGGTAAACAGCTGGAGAGCCAGCTCATGCACATTAAAATCGCGATACAAAGTGCCCATTACTGTTTCCTCTCTACATTCTGCTTGGTTTTAATGTTACCATGACCTTCCCTTGCAACAAAATTAGCAATGAAATGCCCGGTTCTACGTGTGTGTGTGTGTGTGTGTGTGTGTGAGGTGTGAGTATGTTTCTGGGGGGGGGGGGAGGAGCAGTTCCAGCGGCTGTCAAAGAGGCTGGATGGCCATCTAAGTAAATGAGGATGCTTTGTTAAGAGTCTCCTCCTCCTCCCGGCTTGGGATCCAGCCCGGGCTGCATCCCAGGCAGGGAACAGGTGCGGGGGGCCGTAGAATCGCGGCGATCGCCGCCGTTCCAACGTCCTCCTCCTCCTCCTCCCGTCTTGAGAGGCAGCCTAGGCTGGCTACAAGCAGAGCGGGAGGAGGAGGAGGAGGCTTCGGAACCGCGATTCCAGCGGCCCCCGCGCCTCTTCCCTGCCTGGGGGATGCAGCCAGGGAGCCTCTCAAGCCGGGAGGAGGAGGGGAGGCCGCTGGAACCGCCCCCCACTTCCCTGGAACCGGCAAGAGGAAAGACCCACCGGAAGTAAAAATTGGAATCTGGGGGTCTTGCGATGGAATTCAGGACTGGGGGTAGTTACACCAGACCCATTTGCACTGAGATCGAACAGAGCCCCAATCCAGGATATTGCCAATCCCTTATCCAGCGCACTGGCCAACACGCTCCAAAAGAGGAGCCAGTACGCATTCAGTTCGGCAGCTCGCGCATTCACGTGAGTGCAGATTGGGCCATTCGAATGCTGGTATTATGGTATTGTGCGAAATAACGTGAATTCGAACCACCCAGTGCGGAAGACCCCCAGTTACACTCATCTGATAAGGGTTTCTGTTTCACATCTATCAGACTGGAGCTGTCGACAGTCAGTGGCTCAAATTCCATCTAAGAATCTAGGAATCAGTGAAGTATCTCCAGATAAAGTGGCGTGTTCCATATCAATGTAGTGAGCTGGGCCTCTGCCAGGTGTATGAATAGGGACATGTTTAGTTCACAAAATCCAGGCTTTAGTAATAAATGAAACAGAAACCTTATTCAGAAAACTATGCTCTTCACAAATGTATGTTGTCAGGGACTGAGAAACCATTGTTAGCACAGTGCAGTTAAAGCCTTCAGTAATGTAAAATTTGAGTGAGCTGACACGCCATTGCTCATCTAACCAAACAAACTCACTTTCCCAAAAAACTGTACCATCCTTATTCTTGTTACCATCTGTTCTCATGGGACTGAGCTTGAATCTCCTGCAGTCTCTCCTCTCTTTTCCCATCTGCCTCATCAACCAACAAGGGATTGTGAGCAACAGCTGCTAGTAATTAAGCAATTACTATATGTCCCATTATCTATATTAGTGGCCACATAATGTTATAAGCCAGCAAGCTATAAGCAGACAAACTTGATCCTATAAATCATGGCAACCAAGCTGAAAGACTCAGCTCCTGACAGCAGATGGGTTTTAGAGTCCTGGTTGGCATCATGTCCAAATATTAACAGCTGTCCAGTGGCATGAAGACAAAGAAGTCTTATAGGAGCCCTGGTGGTGCAGTGGTTAATGCCTGTACTGCAGCCCTCATTCACAAACCATAAGGTTGTGAGTTCAGTACTAGCCAGGGATCAGGCTTGACTCAGGCTTGCATCCTTCTGAGGTCACTAAAATGAGTACCCAGCTTTGGTAGGCAATTAGCTTGCAGTTGTAACCGCTTAAAAATTGCTTCGGTGGTATATAAATGAAGCTGCTATTGCTAGTGCTATGAAAGAGTTAACTTGAAGTGATGACCTTCTGGGATATTTGCTTTGCAGTTTGGGACTGGGGGAAAATATGGAGGCTGGGAACAGAGTGGAGGAATTAACTTTTCTTTATTGCTAGCTGACTGCATAATTCTTATTGCATATAACAGGGAGATGGGTCATGCTTGTGAACTTTGATTTTCTCTGTTTGCTTATGTATACCTCTTTGTACTGTATAACTCTTGGGAGCCCATCTTCCATCAGCCTCAGCCAGAAAGGGGACTGCACCCCAGCCCAGGGCCCATGTATGTCCAAAATGGGGGTTCAGTTTGATTGCTGGCAGTGGGGTAACTCTGGGTAGAATGAGTTTAGGGGCCCAATTGCACCATGGCTGGGCCCTATCAGTGAAACGGCTGGGATGCTTCTCTGCTGTGTGTCATCTGTTGCCCTCATTACCAACAATAAATTTATGCTACAGCAGTAATGCGTGTCAGTGTTCAGCACAAAGGAAACCTTGAAGAATCCCTGCAGCTACAATCCAGTTCTGGAATGAGAACAGCGTCACGTTTTGTAATTGTGCTATTGTGCGATCATAGCAAGTGTCATCCAGATGTTTTGTCAGTCCTTTTGAATTACTCCCCAGAAGCTATCAGCCCTGGTTTCCTCCTCCTCCATTTCATCATCATCATCATCACATCATCATCATCATATCATCATCATCATCATCGCCATCATTTATCATTATCTTCTTTTCTCCCCTTTTTCTTCCCAAGACTGGTCTCAGGGCAGTTTACACATTAAAAACAAATACAGATAGCTAAACCTTCAGAAGAAACAGCAGTATAAACTGCAATTAAACTGTCAGTTATATTTAAAATGATTTAAAACACAGAAGTAAAAATTTCTAACTCTGTTTAAAAATAGTACAACTGGAAAGCAGTACAGTACTCCCATTTAAAAAACTTTCAGTTCTCAAAGGCTGTCAGAATGAAAAAGCTTTTGGCTGCTGACAGAAGGATAGCAGAGACAGCGCAGCTAAAGAAGGTAAGAAAGCTATGCTGTTAATAAAATAAAAAGGAAATGAAATAAAAAAGTATCAAAAATATCAAGACTCCAACTTTTCAAATTCCCTTCTAATATGGATACTTATTGCGATGTCAGATTACTGATTCACTGATTGATGAGTATGACGTTCTTTTTCTTTTTAACTATACCTTGCAGTTGTAACTGTATGTTTATAATTTCTTTTTGATGCATCGAAAAGCATCTTTAGTCCGAAATTCTAGACTAGACCTCTTTTTCTGACAATTCTTAGACTAGAAGCTCTTTAGTCCGAAATTCTAGACTAGAAGCCTCCTTAGTCCGAACTTCTGCTAGAGCCTCCTTGTCCGAAATTCTAGACTAGAAGAAGCTCTTTAATCTGAATTCTAGACTAAGAGCCCTCTTAGTCCGAAATTCTAGACTAGAAGCCTCTTCGTTCCGAATTCTAGACTAGAAGCCTCTTTAGTCCGAAATTCCTAGGACTAGAAGCCTCCTTAGTCCGAAATTCTAGACTAGAAGCCTCTCAGTCCGAAATTCTAGACTAGAAGCCTCTTCAGTCCGAAATTCTAGACTAGAAGCCTCTTTAGTCCGAAATCTAGACTAGAAGCTCTTTAGTCCGAAAATTCTAGACTAGAAGCCTCTTTAGATCTCGAAATTCTAGACTAGAAGCCTTTTAGTCTGAAATTCTAGACTAGAAGCCTCTTTAGTCCGAATCTAGACTAGAAGCCTCTTTAGTCCGAATTCTAGACTAGAAGCCTCTTTTAATCTGAAATTCTAGACTAGAAGCCTTTTTAGTCTGAAATTCTAGATAGAAGCCTTTTAGTCCGAAATTCTAGACTAGAAGCCTCTTTAGTCCGAAATTCCGACTAGAAGCCTCTTTATCTGAAATTTCTAGACTAAGAAGCCATTTTTAGTCTGAAATCTAGATACGAAGCCTCTTTAGTCCGAAATTCTAGCTAGAAGCCTCTTTAGTCCGAATTCTAGACTAGAAGCCTCTTTAGTCCGAAATTCTAGACTAGAAGCCTTTTTAGTCCCATGTGAACAGACAGGTATGAAATGAAAAGTGAGTTCAACAACACTTTCCCCCTCACGTTCCTGAGCAGCTGATATACAAACTGATACTGAAGGAAAATATATAAGTTCAGACCCAACACAGGGTTTATGTAGCATAAGTCTACACATGCAATGTTATGCATTGTGATACCCAAATTTTGGGCTGAAGGACAAGGTTGAGCAACCAAACACACGCTGAAACAGGCATGGTTCACTGCCCTGATCTCTTCAGACTGAGAGAGTGAGAGTTCTTTGCCATTTTCTCTCTCATTTGTTTCTCTTTGGAGGTCCCTGTTGTCACCTCTTATCACCTTCTGCTTACCTGGGCTCCAAACTTATGAACAATGATATGATCCAAATAGGCAGAGCGACACACTACTCAACACACTACTCTTAAGTCTTGAAGTCTCAGGACATTTATATGAGAGAATGAGCAGGTAGCTTAGATATTTTTAGGCAATTTATTAAAACGGACATACAGTGGGCCCTTGGCATCCACTGGGGTTTAGTTCCAGGACCCCCTGTGGATACCAAAATCCATGGATGCTCAAGTCTCATTAAATACAATGGCCTAGAAAAATATAAAATAGCAACATGGCAAAATGGTAAACTGGACTTGACTTGAAATAGTAAAATATAAAATGGCAAAATGAAGGTTTGTTTTTTGGAATTTATAGTTTCTTTAATATTTTGTTTGTTTGTTTCCATGGATGGTTGAATCCATGGATATGGAGGGATAACTGTAACATCATCATCACCATCACCACCACCACCACCACTATCATCAAAATCATCATCATCAAAAACATTTTTTTGCCCCTAAAAATCCTAAACACCTTCTGGAAGGGGGTTTAGCAGATTCACCATGAACAATTTTAGGCCCAGGACAGGCTTTGTTTTAAGAATAGGGAGTGAGTAAAAGTCTTTAAAAACACTCCATTAAAAAAAAAGAGGGGGGGGGGATTGCCTATGCCTAGGTTAGCCTAAGGGTCAAAATGTGGCAAAAATGCCCCATTCTCACTAGAGGGCATTAGGGACAAAATATTTGACCTTTGGAAAGTCCTATTAACAATAATGGCCCTGGGGCACATATTCAGCTGTAGGCCTTGCTTTGGGTATCCCTGATGTAGACCAAGTGAGGAGGGTGGATTTTAGGAAGCAAGTGGTTTACAAAGGGGAAAGGGAAGAAAGGCATTGCAGAACAATGTACAGACTTGGAAGAGTAGTGTCTACAAGCATGGGATGCAGTCTCCTTTTACTTTTTAAAAAAGAGGAAGACACACAAGTGGTGGATGGAGGAAAGAAACAGGACACCAGAGACAGATTGCAACGTGAACATATAAATACTGCTGAAAACAGGAAAGAGGAGGAAGACTTTGAAAGAAGTGAGCAGGGAGGGAGAAAGGGAAATGGATAGGAAGCATATTTTGGGCCAGAAATAGATAACAGTATATTTAACAGGTTTTTTTACTGTTTCAGACAGAGGAGTGTAAAGGCTGGATAGAGGGTTTTCTCACAAGTGTATTGTACACAAATAATTGGGAATACTATATTAAAATGTTTCCTTTTAGCAGGTGCAAATAGCTATGCCCAACTAGGAGGTTATTCCTTTTAAAGAAATGTATCTTATCCCTAAGAAACAGAACTGCTTATTACATTTGTTTTTGTTGTTTTTTCCTGAGTATTAAGGAGGATTTAAATGCAGTATTATTTGAAGTATAGCCCACTCAGTCTACCCACATGGGGATTAAAAATACTATAGATTTTTCCAAGTCCTTCCCAACCCCCCTTCTATGCACATACTTTTGATGAAATCCAGTTGGTAAAGGATTCGTTCCTCAGCATTGAAATCCACAGTGTAGTGCTCCATGTTGTCATATCCTGATTCCAGGGCATCCGGTTTGCAGCTCTGGGTCATCTCAGCAATTCTGGAGTTGGATGGGTGAAGGATAGGAGAGGCAGTTATACAGGCAGAGAGCTCTCTTCTCTTTAGATCCCCTTCTTCCCGCAAAGGTCAAGATGGGGAGGCGGTTTAATACAATGAATAATACTTACTTCCGGATGAGAACTTTGGCATTCTGAGATAGGAAGGAAAACAGACAAATGGAATATGAGTGGGGGGAAATTAGGTTTTCGACAAAGCACCTGAAAAAGCTCAAAGAGTACCACTTCCCATTTCTGATCCATGAGTCAACTCTGTTTCAGAAAATGCTAGATTGAACTAATAATATCTGGTGAAATCACAGAAGCTGGAAATGAACAGATAAAGCTGCCTAGTGTCATAGACTCATAGAAGTGGAAGGAGGCCAAAAGGACCACCTAATCCAACACCCTGAAATGCAGAAATACAGAACGAAAATAAGCCCTGGAAGATGTTAGTCCAACTTCGGTTTAAAGATCTCCAAAGATAGAGAGTCCACCACTTTCCAAGCCAGTCTATTCCACTGTCAAACTGCCCTTACAGTCAAGACGTTCTTTCTAATAGTTAATTGCTATCTGTTGTAATCTGAATCCACTGGTTCCAGTCCAGTCCAACCCCATTCTGCCATGCAGGAAGTCACAGTCCAAGCACTCCTGACAGATCATCATCCAGACTCTGTTTGAAAACCTCCAAAAGAGGAGACTCTCACATTTTCTGGAACTGAGTATGTTTAGCTTGGAAAAGAGAAAGTTAAGAGGCGGCACAGTAGCATGTTTAAATATTTGAAAGGATGTCATACTGAATATGAAGCAAGCTGGTTTTCTGCCGCTCCAGAGACCAGTGGAATCAAGCTATAAGAAAATAGATTCCACCTCAACATTAGGAAGAACCTCCTGACAGTACAAATCATAGAATCATAGAATTCAAATAGACCACAAGGGCCATCCAGTCCAACCCCATCTGCCATGCAGGAATACAAAATCCAAGCCCTTCTAACAGATGGCCATCCAGTCTCTGTTTGAAAACCTCCAAAGGAGGAAACTGTCACACTCTCTGGAGCAGCAGAAAACAAGTTTGCTCTCTTTATACATTGCATTCCCTCAGATATTTAAAGATAGCTATCAGGTCAACTCTCAAGTCTTTTCTTCTTCAAGCTAAACAGAACTAGGGATAGTTATTGTAAGATCCATTTTATAGATGCAGGAATGGAGGATCAAACAGAGGAATCTGTCAGTGGCCATTTCCTGATACTTTACATGACATCTGAATGAATCCAAGTTCCTCTTTACGTAAGTCTACTTCTACGACCATCAGACATGAGCTTATCCTGCTCCTCAAGATGACCCTCAGATTTAAAGCTGATAGTATAGGAATTGCTACTTTTGATCTTTTGAGGTTTAAGCAAGAAGTAGAAACCAAAGGGGAGCAATTTTCCATTACCCAACCTGCACAAAAAGAGCCATCTGAGGTTCTTCCATGGACTGCAAGGCTGTGTCCACCAACTTGGAAGAAGATTCAATATGGTCGCTGCATGCTTTGCTGAGGGATTTCAAGTGCTGGGTCTTATCCTCTTGCTCATAATTGATCCTCTGCAACATTATCTTGCGCCTCTCTTCCAAAATGGCAGACATGCGGTCAAACTTCTCACACAGGGCCTGCTTCTGAGCTTTGCAATTTTCCTATTCAAAGGGGCGGGGGGGGGGGGTTAATAGGAAATAGAAATAGAAAGCTTAATATGGATTGAATGGCGATGTTAAGATGTAACAAACTATGGGTTGGCATTAAGAAAACAGGTCAGCTTGCATCAGGGACTTATATTCCTTTCCGTCAATTATTCTCCTCCTTTATGAGCATGAAAAAGAGAGATCAAAAACATATCTTTTCAGTTTTGAACCAACTCCAGTTTCCATTGAGGGCTGAAATGAAAGAACTGTTAGTTTTCCTAACTATAGTTAGTTTGTCCTAACTATGGCTAGTTAAACCAAACCAGGAATACATAGGGTTAGCTCACCTCCTCTCTGAAATTATACTTTTTTGAAATACACATGTAGACACTCTATACACTTTCCCATAAATTAACTCCCCCTTCTCCTCCTATTAACAGATGAGAGATGTTTTAAAAATGACAGATTTTTTTTATCCTCAAAGAAAAAACATGGTTGTTGTTTGTTTTTTGTTTTGTTTTTTTTTTTCACAGAGAAAAATCCATTAACATCAGAAATATAAAATGTTAGCTCAATCTCACCCACCTGTTCCCCAAAACCTGTTCTTAATTTGCTTAGTTTTTGACAAAAGACATTTATCTATCATCAGCTGAGGAGGGGGGAGTGAAGAGTTACAAATCAAACTGAAAACTCTCAAATATTAGTGGTGGTGGTGGTAGGTTCTCTCACCCGCATAGACAGCACTTTTAAATACACACACACACACACACATTTGATTCATCCTGATCACACTGAGAATATTGCCATGCAGCAATTCAAGTAAACGTTGCTAAAAGCAACAGTTTGTAAGTTCACAGTATGTTTAACATACCACTAACAGGCAAAACTCCTTGCCCTGTTTTCAGATGAATGTCTATTGACATAAAGATAGCAGGAGCTGTAGAGATTGCTAGGGAAAAAAGGGGGAGCCTGTCTATGGAAGTGGCCAGAAGCCTACATCTCAGTGGGGGAAATGGCTGAGATTCTAGATCAGTTGCTTAGTTAACTGTAGCTAACTAATTAACTAAGCAGTGTAACTTGCTGTTGTTGTTAACTGCCCTAGAGTTGATCCGACTCAGCGGCCTTCCTGATTGAGTCTATCCATCTGGCATACGGTCTTCCTATCTTTCTACTGCCTTCTTCTATCTCTAGCATCATTGCTCTTTCTAATGATTCATAACTTCTCATGATGTGGCCAAAGTATGACCTTAATTGAGTGGCTTCAATTTGATCATCTTAGCCTCTAGGGAGATTTCTGGCTTGATCTGGTTAGGGACCCATTTGCTGGTCTTTTTTTGGTTATCCATGGGATCCTCAACACCCTTCTCCAGCACCACATCTCAAATGAATTGATTTTCTATCTTATGACACCACAATTGCCAAAAAGGAGGCCAGTCAAAGATTTTTGTCCTGCAGGCTATTGCATGTTCCAATGTACAGTCAGACCTCCTTATACATGTATTTTATTTTATCCATGGATTCAACCATCCACAACTTGAAAATTCTGTAATACACACACACACACACACACACACACTCATAGGTAAACCTTGATTTTGCCATTTTATAGAAGTGACACCATTACTATGCCACTGTATTTAATGAGACTTGAGCATCCATGAATTTAGGTATCCATTGGGGGTCCTGGAACCCAACCCCAGCTGATACCAAGAGCCCACTGTATTGTCTATTTCATTTCAGTACCCCCAATGCCAGCTCCTATATGTAGCTCAAAAAGACCCCTGTTTCTGGAACTGCTGCAGGGACCCAAACACCTTCATCCAGCCTGGTTTCTCCAAGAAGTAATTTGCTCAAATTTTAGCTAAAAAATAGATGACCAATAGAATCTGGACAGTCCTAGGGGAGGTAACTAGGAGGTAAATAATTAGAAGCATCCAGGCCAACTGTAGCCCCACACTAAGTAAGAAAAGATGATGAGCAGCATCCATGAGATAGGACATAGACGTATGTCCAAGCCCATAGCTATAGGCAAGTTCAACTGCCCCAGACTTTTCTCTAGTCACCCTGCCCCAAGTATGAACAGTCTGGCTACTGCTTTCACTAGACTGCATTTGTTATATGACCAAGCAGATCTTTATTTCTTGATGATGTGCAGCCTGTTTAATAATGTCTTGACACATACCACACATTTACTTTTCATTTAACTGTGCTGGTCACCCTCACCATACTTGGACTCCCCCTCAACTCAACATACTTTGGTTACCGGCCTGAATAAATCATTCAGAAAAGGTCAGGCGGTCTTCAAAATAGCCTTTTAGTTGATAATCTGAGCTTCACATCCAGGTCAGGATGCATCGGAACAATCAAACTGATGTGTGCAGTGACGTGATGAAGCCACCCAAAGAAAGTTTAATCTCTACCAGGTAATTGGTTACTTGAATTTAATGACTTGACATAGTTGCATGGAGAGACAATGACTCAGCCATCCTATGTGAACTCTGAGAATTGTTGGGCTAGCAGAAACAGCAGGTGATGTTTCCTTGCTCTTGTAAAAAAAACAAAAATGTGCTGACAACCAGCCGTGGTATCCATGTCACCAGGCCTATGAATCTGCTTTGACTTTTAGTCCAAAGTGGGATCAGTCCAAAGATGCTAAAGCTTATCACTATAATATGTTCAGCACCCTGGATAGCTCCCCAAATTGCTCCACCAAATGGGTTCAGCACCCTGGATAGCTCCTTTAAGGTGAATTCTAAAATGTGACAATGGCCTTTTACAGACAGCCAAAATAAAGCTGCTTCAAGTCACAGTAGAGGTATGGTGTTTCAATGATGCATGCATCCTAAGAGTCCAGAAGCCACACCAAAGCCACGTTCCAGTCCTTAGGGCTGGAGCATGGCTTTGGTGCGACTTCTGGACTCTTAGGACGCATGCATCATTGAAACACCATACCTCCACTGTGACTCGAAGCAGCTTTATTTTGGCTGTCTGTAACAGGCCATAGATTCTCCTCCCCACTGACACAGAAGGCAGTAGCCATCACAAATGAGAATGAATGCCCTACCTCAATATTTCTGCATGTGCCTTGCAAGTCACCAACATAGGCCTGGATCCGGTCATTTGCAGCCACAAGACCCCCGATTCCATCTGTCAGCTCTGCCTTGAGAAGAGAATAAAGAGGTCAGATTAACTTTCCCCCAAGAATACTAACAACAGTCCTGAGACTATGAGACCTTTTCCTCCCACCAAAAAAATGAGATGCTTTCAAAGTAATAGGCATAGTTGGGATTCTGTCTGTAAGCCAAAGATCATTCAACAGTCTTTGCATTATTCTCCAGTGCTCTTAAAAGGCTCTGCAGCAATGAGGAAGAGGAAAATTGATTCAAAGAGATGATGTCAAATTATGCTTCATCATATAGAGTAGGTACATGGCCCAAACTTTTATCAACTCCATTCAACAAGGCCAATGGAAAAGAATTTGGGGAACTGATTGTTTCCTTTGGCTGCATTTGCACTGAAGAGTTAATGCAGTTCACGCTGCTTTTAGTGCCATGGCCCAGTGCTATGGGATCCTGAGGTTTTCAGTTCATAGTGGCACCAAAGCTCTCTGACAGAGAAGGCTAAATATCTCACAACAGTTCAAATCTCAGAATTCCATAGCATTGTGCCATGGCAATTAAAGCAGTATCAGACTGTATTAATTCTTCAGTACAGATGCAGCCATCATCATCATCATCATCATCATCATCATCATCTTCTTCTTCTTCTTCTTCTTCTTCTTCAAATATATCCCTCTTTTACCCCAGTACTCAGACTTAAAAATTATTAAAACCTGTACAAATTAAAAATGCACAAAAAACCCACACATCAGTATGTGTATTTATTAGTATGTATACTTTTATGTATGTACACAGAGAGCGAGAGAGAATTACACAGGCTATAGAGTTAAAACTATTTAAAATTCACTGAAAGACAACAGTTCAAAACCGACATAACAGCATACCATTAAAACCTATTGCAGCTTATTCTTAAAAGCCTGACAGAATGGGAAAATTTTCACTTACTGGCAGAAGGGCAGCAAAACAGGAGCCATCCTAATCTCCCTGATGGAGAAGTTTCAAAGTCTAAACTAGTCAGCAAAGGTGTCATTGGATGAGATAACTGAACCCCTGATTTGGGCATCTTTGTTTCAGAGAATCTAAATTAGTCTTATCCAGCTATACAGAGAGTTTAGAGAAAGGGCAATTTTCCCTCAGCATTTCCAGTGGCTGCTCACACATGTCCCTGACAGCATTCAAACATACCTTCTTCATAGGTCTCATGGCAGTCAAAATGACAAGCAAAAGTGATGTTGTGCATCACTTCTCATCACCATTTTGGCTGGGAAGTGGCCAAAACAGAGGCATTCAGCCACTGAGGTGTTGCAGGGGAGGGCTATTGATTAGTCTTTTCCCGATTTTTTTTGGGGGGGGGGGAGTTGGTATGAACATCAGTCACAAATCTGCTGAAAATCATAACACACCTTTTAAAAAAAAGGATGCTGTGGATGACTGGAGTTTCAGGGCTCATAAAAGTTTGGCCTGAAGGCCACATGTGGCCCATGGGCTACACTTTTCCCACTCCTGCTGGAAATGAAAGAAGTCTGAACATTCAAGCAAACGGGGACAAGCCCAACCTTCTGCTTCATGTAGATGTCCGAAAGGGGAGCCACTTCGCACTCCTTGTGTTCTCCAAAGACCTTACAGAGGGAGCAGGTGGGGACTGCACACGTCACACAGTAGATGTTGATCTTTTCTTCTTCATGTTCTTCGCAGGTCGGGTGCTCGTTTTTTAACAGAGGTCTGATGGGGAAGCACAGTGCATAGGAACATTGAAGGAAGATGAGCATTCATTTGGATATGGAGATATATGCATTTAATTTATAAATTCAGTGATAGTTGGTGGCTGTCATTTCAATGGGACAAACCCACTCTAGTTTTTTGATAGCTTGAAAGGAGCTGTCCAAGGTCCTGGACCTCGTTTTGCAGCCACAGTCCAGCATCATTGTTGTTGTTGTTGACTACCTTCAAGTCGACTCATGCCAACCTTATCAAATGCATCTGAGGAAGTAGACTTAAGTCTGTTAAAGCTCATGCTGCCAACTTCTTCCTTTTAGTCTCAAAGATGCTACAAGATCTCTTTACATGCTGATTTTACAGGCTAACATGGCTATATCTACCATTATTATTATTATTAAGCTTGATTAATGGGCTCCAAGACTCCCTGTCCTCCACTTCTCTGCTCAGGTCCTGCAGGTTCAGACCCATGGCCAGTCTCATTGAGTCCATCCATCTGTCATGCCATCAACTTTTCTTCTGCCATCTACCTTTCCTAGCAGTACTGTCTTTTTAAATGGGCTTTTTCTTCTCACAATGTGGCCAAAGTATGACAGCCTCAGTTTAGTCACAGAGGCGGGGTACAGACTGCCAGAAAGAAGCAGCCAGCAGCCGCCTCTCTTTTTCGCATAGCTGCGCAGCAGCAACCAAATTGCTTGTCATGGTTGCACGGAAAAAAGGACCGTTAAAAGGGGCTCCTTTTTATGCTGCTGCAAACAGCTGGTGATGGCACAAACACATCGCTGCTCTGCGGCTCCATCTGGAGGCCGTGCAGCAGTGATGTCATTGCTATGTGCACTGTCTATTTGGTGCTGTGCTGGAAGGATGCCATCGTCATGTGTGAGGGGTGAGGGGTGTCTAGAAATGCCGCCCGTCACACATGATGAGGGCGTCCTTTTTGGCCCATCTGTACCAGGCCAGAGAGCCTGAATTTATCACCCTGCTGATATGAAAGCCTCTAGGCACTACTTGCATTTTTAAGCTGCCTTTCAAGGCTGCAAGATGGTGGAAAAGAGCAGCCTACAAGAAATAATAGTAACAAGTTAGAGGAACTAAAGGTCTGACTCAATATAGTGCAGCCTCATAATAAAAATCCTCCTGACCGACCAGCTGTTACATTCTGTTGAAGCAGTTCCCTCCCACGCTACACAGTTTATAGCTCTGTGAGTTCACTATAGCTGCCATGAGAACCAGCATGGTTTGAATGTTAGGCTAGGATTCTGGGAGATCTAATTCAAATCCTTGCTCAGCCATGAATGGGTGGCAATGGGAAAGTCACTCTCCCTCTAAGAAAAAGGCAATGGTAAGCCTTCTCTGAATATATTTTGCTGAGAAAATCCTGGAACAGGATCACCATAAGTTGGAATCAGCTTGAAGGCGCATGGCAACCACCACAAAAGTACATCTGAAGGCTGAAAACATTGGGGGATTTCCTTTCAAAGGCTTGTTAACTTGAGCTTTCTGGATCCAGGAATGAGAAGTGGAAGAGATTCAGCGCCTGGTCTAATTTTATGTTTTAAGGTGACCTTGGCTAAGGCTCTAGCACCCCACTTTTGGTGCCTGGAACTGGGGTTCTTTACCTTGGGTTTTTGATAACAAGTGTCCCAATATTTTGGAATACAGGCATGGGCTGCATCACTATATCTGCAATGAATAATGTAATAAAGCTTTATCTATGAAAGAACAGGATTCTAGCTGAT
The DNA here is from genome assembly GCF_019175285.1 of Sceloporus undulatus. NCBI lineage: Eukaryota > Metazoa > Chordata > Lepidosauria > Squamata > Phrynosomatidae > Sceloporus > Sceloporus undulatus. Next base: position 7,384,204 of record NC_056525.1, on the reverse strand, counting down.
GCTACTGCAGCTATGTGTGCCTATCTATAAAAGGCCAGGTAAACAGCAACTGCCTCAGAATCCCTTTTTGAGATTGTGTGACCAGATTGTGTGAGCAGCATCCCTGGATGATTTTAGAAGTCTTCAAGTGGTCTCTAGAAGTTTCAAAATGTTTTTGTGTACTTAAGCAAGGCTTAATCCTCATTGCTGCTGAGCATGTGGCCTCTTAAGGGCACTTGAGAATAATGCAAAGACTGTTGAATGATCTTTGGCTTACAGATGGAATCCCAACAACGCCTATTACTTTGAAAGCATCTCTTTTTCTTGGTGGGGGAAAAGGTCTGACCTGGATGTTTCATTTCACATGTGCATAGTGTGAGTTTTGAATAAGATGTTTACTCAAAGGTGATGAATTTTTCTTCTCTAGCTGCTGCCACACTGCAGAATTAATGCAGTTTGACACTGCTTAAATGTTTGCAGTTCCAGTCTATGAGATTCTGGGATTTGTAGTTTGTTTTGGCACCAAAGCTCTCCGAGAGAGAAGACTAAATATCTCACAGAACTACAAATCCCAGAATTCCATAGCATTGAGCCAAACTGAATTAATTCTGCAGTGTAGATGCAGCCTCTCTCTTTCTCTCTTGTGATGTAGCAACTTATTCCTGTTCTTTCCTTTTTGTTTCTGCCTCTAGAACTAAATTTTCTCTTTAAAAAGTAATGCCCTGGAGCACATCTAATTCGTTAACTGTATATCTGTGCTTTTCTTTGTTTTCCTCAATAAATATATCCATTTTTAAAAAGAAAAGGGTGGAGGAATGAATGTATTTTAAAAGGAAGATGGTGATTTTTTTAAAAATGTAGCAGGCAGAGACCTCTTCTGGACACATGAAATATTTCACAGCCACAAAGTTAAGAAAACCTTATTTGTGGTTTGGCTGCTCCCAGGTAAACCCTTGTTTGGCCTGAGAACTTCAAATAAAGGGTGGGATATATCAGTGTAGTGTAGTGGTTTGAGCATTGGGCTATGAGTCTGAAGGCCAGGGTTCGAATCCCCGCTTGGCCATGGAAACCCACCAGGTGACCTGGTGCTAGTCTCACACTTTCAGCCCAAGAAAACTCTATCATAGGGTTGACATAAATCTGCAATGACTTGAAGGCACACAACAACACAGAAATAGTTTAATGAATAAAATTATATCACTGTGTGTTCATTTTCTGTTGTTACTGCTTGTATTATGCATTTCTGCTTCTTTATTGCAGAGAAACTCTTTGTACCTTGTCCTTGCCAGTGAGCAGATCATGACAGGGTATACTTTGAACTCTTATCCATTTTAATCACCCTTCCCTTTCACTTCTTTTCTTCTTCATTCCCCTAAACCAACTGGTTGCTGTGAGCATTGGTGTATGTGTCAAAAATTACCTTTAAAACCAGACCCACAAAACCATGAGACCTTTTCAAACCAGAGTAATGGAGCCTTAAAATGCTCCATGCTCAGCATTTACAAAACTACATCTGAAGGTGGGGTTGAAGTATACCAGATACTTAACGTAAGATGTGCTCCCAAAATTTCTCATTCAATGGCTCTCGCCTAAAATTCCACCAGTGGTGATATCTGGGATAAACCTGCCTGAAAAATGCAAAATTCACCCCCATTTTGAGGTACAAAGATGTCCGTGCCCCACCCCATAACTAATTGTAAATAATGAAACCAACCTCTCTGGTCCTCTTGCTGAGGCTTGCTTGTAAATGTCAATGATGTTCTCAACCAACAGATTCCGCTGCAGCCCATAAATGCCATGTCTGTCCAGGACCACTTCGTGGCGGCATGATGGGCAACGAAACCTCCCTGCAGATCCCAAGGTTGTTCCTCGAGACTGAAACACAAAAGCATAAGCATGCAGATATATGCATGAGATTGATGGTACAGCTGGTCCTCCACATTTGTGGCTTTGACTTTTGCGACTTTGATTATTCACAGTTTTGATTAATATGTTCTCTCTAGGAATCTCTAGGTCCTCCATTTCAACTCTGCCAGAGGCTGACCATAGAGATGTGCTGGAGAGCCTAGAAGTGCCTAGAGCAAACACCTCGCTAGGCATTTGTAGGTCTGGCATGATTCTATTATCAACATCTGGCAAATGCTGGCCATAGAGTTGCACTGGAGGACTTGGAAATCCCCAGAGAGGTGTTTTCTTAGGTAAAAATAATAGTATTCTTTTATTTGTAGTTTTTCCAAATTCACAGGAGTCCCTCATCCTTAACCCTAGCAAATGTGGTGAGACCAGTGTAATTGCAGAGTTTGGGACATCTCTGCAGTTGGAGACCTGAACTGGAGTTCCAGTGGAGTTGCCAAGGGCTATTGTAGATCAATTACATCTGCACAGGTTTTGGAAGCAACTCCAGATCTAATTTTCTTAAGAAATGCTGCTGTAATTATGAAAAACAGGCATGATGCCTCTTTGCAATTTGGCAGGAAAAAAAAAGATGTAGAAGAAAAGAAGGTGCAGAAAGTAAGCCAGCATAGTGTGGCAGTTTGAGTGTTGGAATAGGCCTTTGGCTGGGAGAGCAAGGGTCAAATCCCCACTCAGTCATGAAAACTCCCTGGGTTACCTTGGGCAAGGAATCACACTCTCTCAGCCAAACCACTTTTGAATAAATCTTCCCAAAGAAAACCATCCTTGCTCTGCTTCTATTCACAAGTTGAAACATTCTTAAGCCATCAGGGTTTTAGAAACTGACTTCGGTGAGCTTTTAATCCTGTGTGGTGCAGCTTTAAAGGTTTGTATGTAGTCTTTTAATAAATTTTTTAATGTTTTTAATGTTTAATGTTTTTAACTTTATAAACTGTATCTTTTTAAATAACTTTTATACTTACACATTTACTGATTGTTTTACACAGTTTTAATCTGTGTTGTTTTAAATATGCAGTGAGTCTCATCAGTGAAAGAAAGGATATAAATTGGCCCTCCATATTTGCGGTTTTGACTTTGGTGAGTTAGATTATTTGCGGTTTTGATTAATATGTTCTCTCTAAGAATCTCTAAGTCCTCCAGTGCAACTCAGCCAGACGTTGATCATGGAATTGTGCTGGAGAACCTAGAACTTCTAGAGAAAACACTTCTCTAATCATTTGTAGGTCCTCCAACATAATTCTGTGGTCAACTTCTGGCAGATGTTGACCATAGAGTTGAACTGGAGGAGCTGGAGATTCCTAGAGAGATGTTCTCTTAGGTAAAAAGAATAGCGCTGTTCTTCTTCTTATTATTATTATTATTGGTTTTTCAATATTTATGAAGGTCCTTCACCTCTAACCACAGCAAATGTGAAGGAGCCACTGTACATGAATAAAATCATTGCCTCCACCACCACGACCATGTGTGTAATGAAGACATTTAAATTGCTAACGATTTCCTATCCCTCTGGGGCAACCCAGAATCTCCTGGCTCCAGAACGGCCCTGACCCCCCCCCCATGTCATGGGCCAGGAGCTGCAGGACTGGGACCTGGAGGAAGAGTTTGATGCAAAGGCTGAAGAAGAGACCCAGGCAGGTCTTCCAGGCAGGGAACAGCCTGAAGCTCTCTCTGTTGCAGAGCAGCCTCAGCCAGCCCTCCCTGCTGAAGAGCCTCGGCCAGCTCATCCTGTTGAAGTGCAGCCTCAGCCAGCAGGACAAAAGCAAGACTCGCCTGCAGCCACAAAGGAAGCAATAAGATCCTTAAGCACAAAGCATGTAATTCAATACCAAAGTCTGTAATATTTCTGATTTCTACAAATGGCTGTGAAAGATGAATAGTGAAAAAAGTAGACAGGCAGACAATCAACTCACTTGAAATGTGGGACTGGAGGAGAGCTCTAAAGACACCATGGAATGCTAAAAGAAAAAAAATGACCAGTTCTTTGAGTAAATCAAGTCTGGATTCTCACAAGAAGCCAAAATGACTAAACTGAGACTGTTGTACTTTGGACACATCGTGAGATGAGACTCACTGGGGAAAAACAACAACAATATTTCTTTGTAAAGTGGAAGGAGGTAGGAAAAGAGGGAAACCATACTACAGGTAGATTGATTCAATAAAGAAAGTGATGGCTGCCCTGAGTTTGCAAACCTGATCTGGCTGTTGATGACTGGAGCCTTTGGGGTTCTTTTATTCATTGCTGTTTGTTGTTGTGTGCCTTCAAGTCGTTCCAATTTAGGGCAATCCTAAGGCAAACCCATCATGGGGTTTTCTTGGCCACATTTGTTCAGAGGACGTTTGCCATTGCCTTCCACTGAGGCTGAGAGTATGTGACTTGGCCAAGGTCACCCAATGGGTTTCCTGACTGAGCAGGGGATCAAACCTTGATCTCCAGAATCATAGTCCAACACTCAAACCACTACATCACACTGACTTTCTTATTCATAAGGTTACCCTAAATCAAACTCAATGATGGCAAATAATAAAAAATCAACAAATTATATCATTAACAACCTAATAATGATATTAAAATTTTAATCCTGGGACAGCTGAAGCATTTGGATGGGGAAATGCTGGGTAGTGACTTTTCTGTAAGAGATCTACTTCTCTTGAGGGACCAGGGTTTCTTCACCGGGGTTTCCCAGAGCCAGCTCCAGATGACAGAAGAGTTGCAAATGTTCTATTTTCCAGTCCTTAGGTTCTCTAGAGAGGAATATCTGACAGCTGACTTTGCAATATTAAATGTCTTCGTTTGCTCTCTAGGCTTCTGGCCTTTGCCTTCTTGTAAAAATATCATTGCTGTCACCCCCTTTGGCAGTTGCCACAGTTAGTCTCCTGGGAGCCTCTAGGTGTTTGATGTTGGCCTTTGGTATGTTATCTTTTTGTGAATTCCAGATGTGGCATGTTTCAATGTAGGTATCTTTCAAGATTTGTGCTTAATGCGCTCAGATTTGGAACTGTAAGAATAAAATAAATTGCTGAATAGGGAGTGGGGAGATTTAAATGTGTTAATGATTATTATTATTATTTAAATTAGGAAGTGAACATGAGTTTGCAGTAGGCTCTGGATTTATTTCAGGAGAGGACATGTGCCAGATCAGGGGTAGGGAATTGTAACAAGGTTTAAGGGCCATTTTCTTTGCCTCAGGACTCTCTGGGATAAATGCACTATCCAAAAAACGGACCTTTTTTTTGGGGGGGGGGGCAAAAATCAACTTGTGTTTTGTTGTTGTTGGCATTCTTTGTTGTTCATTTTTCTTTTTGCCATGTTGTGGCTATTGCAGAGGCAGGACCTGAATCTACACTCGTAATGAATGCACTTTGATAGCGCTTCAACAGCCATGGCTGAATGCTACAAATTCTGGGATTTGTGGTTTGTGAGATGTTTAGCCTTTTTTGTCAGAGAGCTCTGGTGCTACAACAAACTACAGATCCCAGGATTCCATAGGCTTGAGCCGTGCAGTTGAGGCAGTGTCGATCTGTATTAATTCTTCATCATGGTAGCAGCCTTGGAGAAAGAAGAGGAAGGTATGGGGCTGGAGGGAAGAGAAGATCATGATACAGGAGCCCTGGACCGATTCCAAGCAATGTGGTAATTTTAGTACTGATGTCAGTACTGTTTTCAGTATCATCTGAAAATTAAGAAGTATGCCACTGGATTTTTCCTCCCCTGTCCTTTGCACTAGTTGAATAATGATGATGACAATGATTAACCCACATGTGCATAGTCTGAGTTAGTAAGACATTCTGTTCCATGTAATTCCACAGCAGCTGCTCGGTCAGAAGTAACACAAGGGTGCTGCAAATGGAGCAGAGAGAGATGGCAATGCACTACATCCCTGGGGCATCTCTCGATTTAGAAAGGGTAGGGCCAGGACACTGGCGTCACAGGAACACTCAGCTCCTGTTGGCGGGGATAGTCCTGCTGTTTGTCACAGAACGTTTATATGCAGGGAAGGCATGTTGGGAGAGAACCTCTTCATTTAGCACAGGCCACATGTGGCCCCTGGAACTCTTATTCAGTCCCTTGACTCCTCCAGACTTTCTACACTGGCCTTTTCCTACTTGAAAAAAAAGCATGTCATACTGAAGATGGAGCAAGTCTGTTTTCTGCACCTCCAGAAACAGGACACGGAGCAATGGCTTCAAACTACAGGAAAAGGCAGACCAGAGATTCTTGTGTGAAAGGGCATTTAACAGTGAATTAGCACAATGCAAAGGTTATGGCTTTTGGGGGAAAGCCAGGCAGATGTTGAATGGCTGATTCATAATCTTCAACCAGAGTAAATGAAAAGCTGTAAATATGTAGGAGTGCTTTGCAGAGGAACATCCCAGACAGAAACCCCAAATCGCCATGGCAAAATTTCACTTCTACTAAGCTTTCACATGAAATCCTGAAGCCTCCTACTTAAAGGTAGTAAACAAAGTAGTCATTTGATGGAAAGACTGTAGTTGCAGTATTAAAGGGAAATGAGAAACAGTGGGCAGGTATGCGTAATTCTCTATAGATAAGATTAGATGGCCAGACAGATGTTGTGACATATGCCTAGTGGAACATCTGCTGCAGAGCTGAGCATAAAGGCAGGCTTCCTATCACATAGGGAAAGGGGACATAGAACACTCTTGCTGTACTGGTGAAGATATGAACCAACTCTACCATTAGGCAGACTGCCAAAATCAAGCAGTTTGACACCTCTTTAACTTGCATGGTTCAATGCTATGGAATTCTGGAATTTGTAGTCTGGTGGAGCATCAGGTTAAATATTTTGTAAAAACTCCAAATTTCCTGAATTCCATGACATTGAGTCATGGCAGTTAAAGTGGTGTCAAGCTGCTTTATTTCTGCAGTGTGGCACCAGACTGAGTTAGCAGATTTAAGCCAGAATTCTGTTAGGGATATCCACTTCTGCAATTTCCCCTTTGGGGAATGCTGTGTGTGTTGGCATTCCCTTCCTCCCTATATAGCACCCAAAGGTGCCCCCCCCCAACACATTAATAAGCCCCTGACATCAAGTCACACAGACATTCTGTGTTTCTTGGCAAGTAGACAACCCTGGGAGCATTATCTGGCTACATCCCTCATAGCCAGATGCAAAACCAGTGTACATCAGTGCTGAGATCAGTCAGGATCCTCCAGGGGTCTCAGTGCTGCTCTACATCATGTCACATCTGGCTATGGAGACATGCCTCCTCACTGCAATGGTTGTGAGATGCAGCATCAGGGGCTTATTGTTGAATTGTGCTGAGGATATATGACTCAATGTAGACTAGATCCACATGCAGATATTTATGCTATATTGTTGAGATGTTGGATTGAGGTTTTAGAGTATTATGGAAGTGTAGGGATTTGCTATGTACAGTGCATCCTTGGAATCCACGGGGGTTTGGTTCCAGGATCTCCTGTGGACAACAAAATCCGTGAATGCTCAAGTCCCATTAAATACAATGGCATAGTAAAATGGTGTCCCTTATATAAAATGGCCAAAAAAATGGCACAAAATTTATATTGTTGCCTTTTCTCCAACAGTGGTACTCACAAGCCATTGTATTCCCTGTTACCATGTATGGATGTGAGAGCTGGACAGTTAAGAAAGAAGATAGGAAGAAAATCCATTCATTTGAGATGTGGGGCTGGAGAAGAGTGCTGAGGATCCCATGGATAGCCAAAAGGACAAACAAATGGGTCCTTGAACAGATCAAGCAGGAAACCTCCCTGGAAGCTAAGATGACCAAATTGAGGCTGTCGTACTTGGGACACACCATGAGAAGGAAGGACTCATTGGAAAAGACAATAATGCTGGGAAAGTTGGAGGGAAGGAGGAAGAGAGGAAGGCCACATACCAGATGAGGATGGACTCTATGAAGGAGGTCACAATGCATTTTATGGGGCTGCAGAAATTAAGCAGAGCAGTGGAGGACAGAGGGTCTTGGAGGTGTCTCGTCCATAGGGTCGCCATGAGTTGAGACTGATTTGAGGGCAGTTAACAACAAAATATACAGTGGTACCTCGGGATACGAAATACCCAGGTTACGAAATTTTCGGGATACGAAAAAATCCCATAGGAAAACATTGTTCCGGGTTACGAATGTTTTTTCGGGTTACGAAAAAACTTTTGGTGCTTTTTTCGGCTTTTTCGCACGGAATCGCGGCTTTTCCCCATTAGCGCCTATGGCAATTCGGCTTACGAAGGCTTTTCGGGTTACGAACGGTGCCACGGAACGAATTAATTTCGTAACCCGAGGCACCACTGTAAAATGATGAAGTCAAGGTTTGTTTTTTGGAAAACACACACACACACACTCCTTATTTTTCAAGCCATGGATGCTTGAATCAATGGATTATAAACCTCTGGATACAAAGGGCAGACTATATTTATTATTGCTGATAGGAGAGGCACTTCTGGGAAGTCTTATGTCAAATTAAGCTGACCAGTCATAGTTAACTGTGCAACAGAGCTGGTACAGCAGTTACCCTTGGTTTCTCCATTTCAAGCAACAATTTGTATTGGGCCAGCCAGTCTTGTTTAGGATTGGATCCTGTTTGAGAGTCACAAAAATACTGATAGAATTAGAGATCACAACTCACTTGGGCCATGAGTTGTGACTTCCATTCCCCCCACTTAATACCCCAGTTGCAGACTTACTCCTTTTAAGAGTACAGTCAACCCTCTGCATCCACAGATTCTGCATCTGTAGATTCAACCATCCTGAAATATTTAGTGGGATGGAGAGGACTATAGTTCAAGAGTGATGTCCTTGCTTTGTATGCAGAAGGTCTTTGGTTCAAACCCTCTAGGGCTGAATGAAAATCATTTTGGTTGGGAAATACTGAATTAGATGGACCACTGGAACAAAATCCCAAAGAATTTCCCCCTCAGCCTGGTGGCAGCAGCAGCAGCAGCAGCCATAGCTTTCTCTTAGTGGAACATTTTAAAGAGAGAGTGGGTGGCTTTTCAGGAATACAGTGGGCCCTTCTCGTTTGCTGGAGTTGGGAGCACAGGGCCCTTGTGAAAGTGGAAAAACTGCAAATAAAAACACCTTGTTTGTTTGTTTGTTTGTTTGACCTAAGAAAACACCTCTCTAGGAATCTCAAGGATCTCCGCCAGTAGCTGACCATAGAGTCAGAGAAGTGTTCTCTTTAGGAAACTCTAGGTCATCCAGCACAAATCTGTTGACCACAGAGTCACATTGGAGGACCTAGAGATTCCTAAAGAGAACATATTCATCAAAACCGTGAATAATCAAAACTGCAAAAATCAAAGCTGCAAATGTGGAGGACCAACTGTATTGAACTGTGGCAGTTGGTTAAATTAGATTATCTTTATGATCAATAATAATAATAATAATAGTTTTTATTTATATCTTCCCGCCTCTCCCGATGGATTGAGGTGGGATCACAACAGAGCTAAAAACAATTACAATATTACAACATTAGTTACCACATAATTAAAACCACAACTAAAAACATGAAACATCAATCAATCGCAGGATCAGATGCTCTTGTTCCATACCAATAGTCTTCATAGGAGGTCAGGAGGATATGCGCGGCGAAAGGGCTCTGTCTTTACCGCCTTCTTGAAAATTTCCAAGGATGTAATAAGGTGAGTCTCCTCTGGGAGTCCGTTCCATAGTCTAGGGGCAGCTATGTTGAATGCTTTTTGGGAAGTAAAAACATGTTTGGATGCTGGTACCTCCAGCAGATTCTTCCCACTTGTTCTTAGAGTGCGGGGTGGATTGTATAGGGAGATGCGTTTCCATAAGTAACCCAGGCCCAAGCCATGTAGGGCTTTAAAGGTAATGGTCAACACCTTGTATTGTGCCCAGAAGCTAATTGTAAGCCAGTGTAGATCTTTCAAAATAGGTGTTATATGGTCCAGTCCATTCCAGCTGTATGGTTCTGGATCACGGAGTATTTTTCATTCTTTAAAAAGAGCCTTTAAGAACCTGTTCCCAGACAATTACAAGAGCATATCTAGATTTTGGGGGAGAGGGCTGGTGGTCAAAATATAATATATGACACAGATCACTACCAAGGATATGTAGTGATTGCTGTTATCAACTGGTATTATCACTTTAAAAAAGTGTATATTGATTTGTCACCCACTAGATATTTGGTATAGGAAACTGAATTATTTACAACATTGTGCTGCTCTTTGGAGTTAAACGAATAAAGTGTTGATGACAGATTACCAAATTCTGCAGGTAATACACATCGTGTGAAGAACAGTCTCATATTATCACAACTCTACAGCCCATCCATTTTGTCAGATGGTGCCTGGATTCTAGCATTATGAAAAAGAGCAATTTTTTGGCCTTGTCAGCTTCCTGGAAATCATTTTAACCTCATTCACGTCTGTAACATAATTCTGACAATTTAATTGCAGACATATAGCTTAGATCACTAAAGAGGTACGGTGTGTCTCTTTACTGGAGCTTAGAAAAGCTACTTTTTGGACTACAACCCTCATGATCCCTTAGATTCCTAGGGGAATCTGGGAGTCCAAAAAAGTAACTTTTCAGAGTTCTGCTATATGCATGTACAGCCCCTCCACCCCACAAGCCATGCAAATGCCGGACCTTTCTTCTAAATAACCCCATCCACTATGAAAATGAGTATATTACTAGCACTTACATAAAATTGCTTTGCCACACAGACAATCATAGACTCCAAGAGTTGAGAGGGACCACAAGGGCCATCTAATCTAGCCAAACCTCCTGCCATGCACGAATTCACAACTAAAGCACCCCTGAAAAATGCCTGCATCAGTGAGCAAGTAATCTCAGACACAACATTCATCAAGTTAGGAATTTAACAGTGGTTTCAATCTGTTCATGGCTCACCTGGAAGATGTCGTTGGCACATTTTCTACACAGGTTGTGCTGACAGGGCAGGATGACCACTGGCTTGGTGAACATCTCCAAGCAAATAGGACATATAAGTTGTCTCTCCAGACTATCCATAGTGGGGCAATCTCTTGGGTAGGAGCTGTATTCCATGTTGGTCGACATCACAATCTAAGATGTTTTCTGGATACAGCTCAGTGTGTGTCCTTGTCACAGTCACAAATTATGTGCATAGGGGAATGAGCAAGTGCAGAAGGAATAGCTCATCACCATCACCGCCTGAATGCAAGAGGCAGCTGTCAGCCCCGTTTCCCAGGAGAGGAGCCTTCGCTCTTCTTGAAAACTTGAAGAATGCAACTGCGGAGGCTATCTTTTGCTCCCGCAGTCTTGGGAAGAGAACAGTTTTATGTTTCAACTGTCTCCATTTCTGCTCCAATGCTGGAAACTGTAAGTTAAAATGGAAATTCGGGCATTGGGGATATACAATACTTCAAACAGAGCAGAAGTGGAAGCTTTTTCCCAACTTCAGGATACAAATGTAGAAATCCTTTGTTCAAAGCTGGTGTTTCAGAAAGTCCAGTGTTCACATACTCAGAAGACTCACAGCCCCAACTCTGGCCATTTATTACCACCAAAGTTTAAATGTTTAAATTTATACCATTTTCCATCTTTCTAACCATTGGGCCATTGGGTCTTTTGTTCCTCCTCCCATCCCAAATAATCACTCCCAAAACCTGGGGACAAAATATACTCTTAGTTGTAGAATCAGTGAATCATAGAATCAGATGAATTGGAAGAGACCACAAGGACCACCCAGTCCAACATCTTGCCATGCAAGAATACACAATCAAAGCAACCCATCAGATTACCATCCAGCCTCTGTTTAAAAACCTCCAAAAGAGATGCCACCACACTTCAAGGGACAATATTCCACTGTTGAACAACTCTGTCAGGAAGTTCTTCCTAACACTGCAGTGGAATCTCTTTTCCTGTAGCTCGCATCCATTGTGCCAGGTCCTGTTCTCTGGAGCAGCAGAAAACAAATTTGCTCCATCTTCAATCTGACACCCCTTCAAATAAACAGGGCTATCACATTACCTGTTAAACCTTCTCTTCTCCAGACTAAACATCCCCAGCTCCCTAAGTCATTCCTCATAGGGCATGGTTTCCAGGCCCTTCACCATTTTAGTCGCCCTCCTCTGGACATGCTCCAGCTTGTCCACATCCTCCTTGAATTGTGATGTCCAGAATTGTACACAGTATTATTCCAGGTGAAGCCTGACTAAAGCAGAATAGAGTGGCACTATTACTTCCCTCGATCTGGACACTATACTTCTATTGATGCAGCCTAGAATCACACTGGCTTTTTCAGCTGCCACATCATAGTCAACTGATGTTCAATGTGTGGTCTACTAGGACTCCTAGATCCCTTTCACATGTAGAGTGCACATATTTTGTAGTTGGATCAGATAGTACATGATGGGAAAGGCCATTCTCCTACTTGAGACCCTGGCAAGTGGTCGCTAATCAGAGCTGACAATATGGGTTTAGGTAGGCAACTTGTCTGACTTGAAATAAGGTAATTCAACTAAAGTGCTTTCAACAGACCATAGGCTGAGCCTTAAAAAGTTACACTGCTACTGCTAGCCCTCTGTGTTAGGTTTTGCCTCCTTTCGTGAGAAAAAATGGTTCAGGAAAATATACAATAAAGGTAGACTTGTGCCCCCTCCAATATTCTTTCTGAATGCTGAGTCTTTTCAGCCTCTATCTGTTCCTGCTCTGAGTCTTACCTGCCATGTGGCAGAGTATAGGCTTCTGAATATCACTCAGTATGTATTGTCATCTGGTACAGAGAGTGATGAGGAACTTGTAATTGTTTGGAAACTGTTAGATTCCAGGCTCCATCAATCCCAGCAAGCACAAGCAATGGGCAGGGAAGATGAGAGTTGTAGCTCAACATCATTCATAGGCCAGTTTCCTTACCTCAGCACACAGCATTTCAAACTACAACAACAAATTAGACGCTAACTCTTGTGGAAGAATGAATGGAATTTACAGTATGTCAAGAAATACTGGCAGCTATAAACCCCAAAAGGAACTTACCTAAGCTCTGGTTCAAACCAAGGGCAGACTGTAAATGAGGCTAAAAAGAGAGCAGGCTGGAAATATAATTTGCAGGAGTGTGGAGTTGGTAGAATTGTACCAACTTTGACTCCAGCATCAAAATCAAAACTTTTATTGAGATATGTGTGTATGTGTGTGTGTATTCTAATAACAACCATTAAATGTACAGGAGCACTGCCCTGTATTGCATCTGGCAAATCCAGCTATGAAGCAAGACATACACTTTCAATGATACTTGCACAGAAATTGGGATGTGCAAACTTCCCCAAAGAAATTGTGCCAGTTTTATTGAAATGTTCAGCTTCCTTGAAAATGGCACAGATATCTCAACTTAAATTAATGTGGCAACTCGATACAAGATGGCTTGTTGTCCAAAGTTTGAAACCCTCCCTCCGTTATCCAGGTATCCAACCAGGTATTTCAGCACTTCCAACTACAGCCCTTGGCTTCCAGCTACTTGATTTCATCCTCGTCACCTTCAACTTTGTTGAAACCATTAAAACCCTAAATATAATCGAAGCCTTAAAAGAAAGAGTAGAAAAAAACAAGACGAATCAGGTTTTGGCTTTTTCTTTTTGCCTTGAAAACATTTATTTTACAACCTTGGTTTCTGATAATTTAGCAGTCTTTATTTTTTTATTTTTAAGTTCAGACATACAATACATAAATTACCATGCTAAAACATAAAATAATTCCTTCTGTTGGAACTGTAGGTATGTACAGGAGCTCAGTACTTGCGAGTGATAACAATCCACAAAGTTCAGACAGCCACAGCTACTTACATACAATGTAAAGGTTGATCCTTTAAGTAACATAACAAAATATATATATATATAATCTATGTATATATATATTTATATATCATTGCTTTTCAAATGCATTTATACTTTGATTGTATTGATTTCTCTCTTCTTCTTTTTTTACACCTAAGATTTTTTTTTAAAACACATTAGGATTTTTTCCCTTCTCCCATCCCGCAAGTACAAGTGCAAAGTGAGACTCTTGTTACATCTTCAGGTCACACAGACATCAGAAGAGGCCACAACAAAATCTAGTAAAAATCAACCATGGGATCTACCAAACATTGTTAGGGAGGCTTGGCTCATTTCAACGGGCCTTCTAAAGTTCACTGAAGCAAATAGAAGCTGTTTAAAGGGAGCACCAACTGCGGCCTGGTTTATCCTAACTTCTTAACCAGAGTTTAGAAAAAAGTTTTGTTTTTGAACACAAAAGGTCCCTTAGCCAACAAGGCCCCATGCTGGCTGAAAGACTTTAGAAATGGCAATCCACAAAAGAGAACCTGTCCAAGCATTACTTCATAGTGAAGAAGGGGGTCCCTTGGATAGAGAGAGCTACTTTTTTAAACTTAAAAATCCCCAATAGAAGGAAGGGGGAGAAGATAATCCAAAAAATGAATGGAACAATGGGAGCAGCATGATGTGATATATATATACATAAGATGCACACACAAACAACAAGCATGCACCACCAAAAGGTTATGAAGCTTGACAGATGCCTAGATTGCCAATATGTGCTCTCTTGCGCATATGCTCTCACTCTCTCTCACATACACAAACCCATACACAGCCACAGACTAACACTGCAGGCACACCTATGCAATTAAAAACATCTTCAACACTACTGTACCATGACCTGTATGACCCCATTAAAGTGTTACATTGATTGCCTCTAGCAAAACATTATATTTTTTAAAAAAACGCCAACCCATGGAAGAGAAGGGTATGGAAAGGGGAGGGGGTGACAGAGAGGGGAGAATGCAAAGATGAAAAGGCTCCTCCAAAAAATGATGGTAGCAGTTTGCATTCCTCATCTAGTGGACTCTTGTGAGGGAGTCCAGCTGCTTTTGGAGGATCATGCATACTCCATTTGATTAAACACCACCCTTCCAAATGGACATGGTCAAGAGGGTGGGGTGAGGTAGCCCAATTCTTTCAGACAAAAAGAGAGAAACTGAGGGAGAAAGCCTTGGGAATCCATGAAAATTAGATAGGCTGTTAAGAAAAATAGCTGACCTTTCCTCCCAAGAATTCTCAGTTCTATCCGAAAACAAAGTTCTAATCTCTTCTCTGGACAAAGAGAGGGAGTTTCAAACTTGCCAGGGCTCCAGTCACTTTCTTCCCCTTTTCCAGCTGAAAGACCAATGCCAAAACTGACCACCAGACAGTACGGTAATTCATACCCAGTGAGCATTTCCCATGCTATATTGTGTCCTACAGCACTGGACAGATTGTCTCTGCAAACAGCTTCAAATCTTCCGGCTTCCTCCTGGTTTTCCTCCCCTGATTATGGACAATTTTTTTAGACCCGCCTCATTTATATATTTAATTGCAACCTTCCTCTTCTCTGTATGATCCCCTTTGCTTTTCTCATCTCTCTTGAAGATTCTCCACTAGCCTTCTCAAATGTACGTTTAATAGTGTTTTAACATATGAATTCTTCATTAATATTTTGAATGATTTTTTTTTCCGGGGGGGGGGGGGGGCATGTGTTTGCATGGGAAGCATGACTGCTCTAATCACATTTCAGAATCAGGACAGAGATCATGTTCCCAGTTTCACTTGCTCTGTAAAGAAGATCAGTTATAAGAGATTCCTATTCACACCAGGCCCTTCACCCCAATACTACTGAATAACTGAGCCTCTCTGTGGCTAGTGTTATGAATATCTTTCTTTCAAGTTAAGTTCTTGGGAGTACCTCCACACAGCTTACACAATAGTGAAGTTTCATAGAGCATCAAATTATTGACCACTAGGAATGCAGTTCTCCTAATCAGTTTCTTATTTAAATTATGGACTTAAAATACAAGAATGGATTATAGGTATTGGAAATAGCATAAATTGCAGCAAAAAAAGTTCTTCTCACAAATCCTGCAAGGGCAGTCAGGTAAGTGAGTGAGTGAATGAGTGAGTGAGTGAAAGAGAGAGAGAGAGAGTGTGTGTGTGTATACACACATACAAGAGAGAGAGAGAGAGAGAAAACACATCAGCTTCATCCCATCTGGAATGAGATGCTACATTTAAGACTGGTTCTGAAGTGACAGTTTTCCTTAAACACAGCAGTGCTTGTAAAAAGCTGTTCAGTGTCTGAAATGATTGACATGTGACAGGTACTGAGACAGATAATGCTTTTTCTTTTGAACTGCATCTCATCACCATATCCATGGTACCTTTTCAGACACAAAAGAGCCTTTCCTGGAACACTCATTTGGGGTGAGGGGTTAGAGACAGAAATATCAAGAATGAAGCAGTAGCTTTCTAAGTGGGAAGAAACTATATTTCAATTACATTTAATAAAAAAATGCCCCAGCATTCTACTAGCAAGCAGCCAACATGTTTCCTACATTGCTCCAGAGCACAGAAAAGTTACTTCTTTAGCCTGTAACTCTCAAAAGACCCACATGTTTATTCTCTGCTGAATGATCCTGGGAATTACTGTAAAAAAAAACCAAGCAAAAAACTCAACATCCACCATTTCACCAAGCATTGACTCCAAATCTCAGGTAATGAAAACTGGAGTTTTCAAACTCTTAGTAACATTAAACATTGTGTTGATTTTGCCTGAACAGTGCAAGTGGTTTTAAGGTTGGTCAGGATGATTATCTGATTCCTTTAATGAAGTTCTTGGAATGGGATGAACCATCATTGAAGAAGCTTGGGAAATGTACCATTTAATTCAGGAAAAATGAAATAAATGTATTATGTTGGCACCATATTTAAGATTTAATAATGTTGCAGAAGTTCAGGTTTCGTGGATGTTGGCACTGCTGCATGTAAGCCCACTGATTTATAAAGCTGATCAAAACACATCCTTTTATTTCCTTGATTCTCACTAGTTCATTTTAGTCTCTGAAGAAAGAAGCCATATTAACTTTGGTTGGCAGGGGATGCTCTGCAACTAACAGCCACATGCAGGTCTCCTTGAAAGCTGGATTTACCCAAAAGCAAGGGCTAGCATTTAGTTTTGGCAACAATACATAGTTAAGCAACTACTAATGAGCTTGAGGGATGCTGACTGTTATCCCAGCCAGGAACAAAATCATGTGTTTCAATTGGCAGGAACCACCAATTTTAACAAAAGTAAAAACAATAGAAATTTAACTTACTGCTGGTCTTCAGGCAAAACAATATGGGTTTGGAAACTAAAAGATGAAAGGTCATCTTAAAGGAAGAAAACCCAGGTTGAACTTGTTAACTGATCAGAAACAGGGGGGAAACCAAGACTGAAATCTGAAGACTATGGGCTTTCCAAACACCTCACCCCAAAAAGTTCAAGGCAGACTCATCACTCACCACATGAACACATCCCCCCTCTCACCTTTTATAAAACTGCTTTGTTATGAAAAACCTTAAACCATGCCTCATTACAAACTGCAACAGGAGGCCTTAAGAAATGTGTATACACTGTGGGAAGTGACAACAATCTCATGCTGCTTCCCACTTTTTGATAAACTATCGCCAATCTTAGGTAGAAGAGGCTTCTGTTTCTATTACAAACTTGAATTTTGGCTTCACTTTAAACATTATTTTATCCCACCATTCCAGTTCAGGCCAAATTTCACGCGTGTCCAGCATCAGTAAGTTAGGAACAGAGTCTGTATTTAAGATTATGTCACCCTCCCTCACTCTGCCAATCTAACTAAATGTATATCTAGTAAGATAGTAACTAATCATTTTTAAAAAGCTTTTGCATAATGTTAATCTATAGTACAGATCAAAAGAAGGTGGCAAAGTTTGCACAATTATACACGGAAACGTCATTGCATCTTTAGCAACAGAACTACTGGAAGGGATTTTGAAATCATGTCCCAACAAGTTCAAATGAGTAATCTACAGAGCTACCTGAGAATGATCACACACAAAGTGCTATATAGGAGTGCAAGACTGATAATGGACAAAGTGCTTTGAAAGTATATTAAAACAAGTGTCTGTGTAAATGAGCCTGTTATGTTAAAGATTAAACCAATTTGTTTCCACCCTCAACAAAACAGTTTAAAATTACAAATATGTGGGGGCTGAAGCTAACATACAACTTTGGTAAGTAGTGCTAAAAATGAAACATCATTATCCTTGTGGCCCCAATTTTTCACTAAATGTTTTATACTAATGCTAATAGATCTTGAAAGCAGTCTGATGTGGGCAACTTTAGGCATACAGTATTAAAATCAAAACAGAAGGCTGCCAGGAAAAGAACGGTGGAGATAATACCTAATTTTTAGAGTTAATTCTGGAATCTTTTGTATCCTCTGTATTCCACATTTCATTTAGTAAGACAGCTGAGGGCTTGCAAATTCAGATACATAAATCTCTGTTCCTTAAAGGAGGTGAAAAAGTGGGGAAGACATTAAGTAAAATATAGATAGAGATTTGCTTGTGCATAATATGCTTGCTTTGGCATGGAAGATGGCAACTTGAAATATCAAAACAACTGTTTTAACATTGAGTTTTGTTACACCATCAATGAAAAGTTAGGAGCAGTGTAAACTGTGCCCTTTAAGGGATTCTAGACTTCAGCTCCAGAAATCCCAGATTATTGGCCAACATAGCTGAAGCTCCTGGGAGCTAAAGTGCAAAATCCCTTAAAGGGTACAGTTTGGGGATCACTGACCTAGAGCAAGTGGGATGTACATGCAACACAGCCAGACAAGCCATGGAATGAAAGAGCTAGGCTGGTTGTCAAAAAAGACCTTTTTGGTCCACATGTTTACCATGATTTCAAAGCTCTTCCTTTTTACTAGCCCCACTTCCTTTCAGGTCCTATCAGGAGAAATAATCAAGAAAGCATGCCAAGATTGTGGAAATAAGCAATAGGGAAGCACTCCAAAAGGAATGTAGAATCAAGGTAAGCCTAATTCACAAATACTACAGAATGAGACAGTTGAATGCTGAGATGGCAGAACTGAAAATATTATTTCAGACTGCAGGCAAGGGATAATACTTTCAGAGGCTTTCTTACATTAAAATCCCTCAAAACAGGAGAAACCTCCACCCATGCAGAGTCAGGTAAAAGGCTCAACTAGAAATTTTTCCCCTGAACTGTTGGTTTTATATCTGCAAGAACTCTGCTCCTTGCTACAAACATGTAGGGAGCATCTGCACTGATACGTGATACAGTCCATTCCACCATCTCAACCTGTTGCAGGTGTAGATGTAGCTTCTTCCAAGAAAGGGTAAGACAGGAGACAAAATGAAGCAGAGGGAAGAATGCTCTGGGCTCTTCAAAAGACACCAGAGCAGCAGTTGCCCCAAAGCCTGAAAGATTCCTGGGTTGAACCTCAACGTAACATTTTCTAAAGCAAGACCGAACTAGCAATAACTTAGGAGTCAACATTACTGAGATGCCTATAGAACTTTAAAACATGTATAGCATCCAGTCCATTCCCACATTCACACATAACCTGCATTCATGATTCCTCCCCACAAGAGTATTTACTATAAATGTATCCCTGGAGGGATAGAGGGTAAGAGAGGAGTGCCCAACTGAAAGGATCATATATGAAAAACAAACATGTGCAAAAAGATTTCTCTAATCCGATAAAATGAAACAGAAATGGTTTGTTAATGCTTCTTTGCTTTGACAGCCATTTAGCAACATCAACGAACCAAACAATGTATTTCAATTGTGTAAAGCATTGCAAAATGGTTAGGACAATTCAGTGTTACTGCTCCCATTTTACAAAGGGAGAACAGAGGTAAAAAAAAATGGCCAAGCCTATTCTGGACAGCCACATAAATTCAACGGAAGATTCAGGATTTGATTCATGTGCTCACTGTCTAGTGAACTCAGGTCCTTCTCCTGCATCAACTAGCAGCAAACCTAAGTCTGCCATCAAATGCACACTCCATAAGTGCTACAGCCCAGTTCCCCAACCAGGGTGTTTGTATGAGACCAAGTGCTACTTGCATTCCCACTGGAGGGTTTTCTTTTTAAAGTGGTCATTAAAAGTATGCTAAAGGAGCACACCCAGAATACATAATGCAAAGTGGCCACTGACTATTTTAGTTTTTAAAAAAATCTTTTTAAAACAGTTTCTTGGGAAAAATAGCAAAGCGATGACATCTTATGTACTATGGCAATGTATAATCCAAGCAACCAAAATCTAAAATTTGCTCTTGACTATATTTATTTGCTTCAACTTCATTCAAGCTAGACAATGAGAATATACATCAGTTTTCCATATTCATGCGCAAGTAAAAAAAATGGCAATATCAGATTATAAATAGTGCAGGGGAATGATTTGATTCGAACAAAACTACTGTGCATTTAACTTTAAAATGCAGAGATAATTCAAGTAACATCTGGTTTTGCAGCAAAACCCACATTTTGGCCCTCTCCTACACAAGAATGTAAAGCAGCTGACTGTCAGATTATGGTTTGCAGAAGAAACAGATTGAGAGGGATATTGAGACAAGTTCATTTAAAAACAAAACAAAAAAAAAATCCCTTCTTAACAACATCAGCATTTTTCAAGGTCTGTTGAAACGTAAGTGTAAGGAGCAAAGGGAATGGTGGGAAATATTAGATATTTAAGTTACTATTAAGTGGATGAGAAACAGCAGCCTTCAAGGGATGTTTGTAGCTCAACTGTACAGAAGTGTGGCAGCTTCTGTGACAGATCTAACTTCTCTTTGAAAAATGCTCATTGTTTTTGGCTGGTATCACTGCTTAAAATGCAGAATGTATCCATCACACTCGTTGTGATAACTCCTCAATACATTACAACACAAAGACGTTTATAACCTAAACTTCACACATGCTATTTTTTTTAAAAAGGAAACAAAACAGACCAAAGCTAAACTGCTTTAAATACTGCATGCTACAGTACTTCCATGTATCATCAAGATACGACACTGAAGGTGACAAAAGGCGAAGGGATTACAAAATATTTTCAGCAGGTTGGAGGCTGCCCTCTTACTGTGGCAGAGCATCTCCCTTCCCCATATTCTATTTCTAATGTCCATGATTCTAGTGCTGGATTGGCCATGTTATTTATTCTTATCCATTCTAGTTAACCGTGCTTCCTTAACTTAGTTAAAACCTTCAGTATGGTAGCTGGGATGGGAGTCCGCCGTGAGCTGGGTCGTCTCTGTGGCTGAGGCTGGCTGTATCACAATAGGTGTATCTGAGGCCTCTGAAAAATTAAGAAAACAAAACTCCAGTTATTTCTTCAAACAACGTACAGTCAGCCCTCCGTATCCACAGATTCTTTATACACGGATTACTAGCTAGGCAGCAGGCAGCTGAGAGAAAATATGAAGGCTGAGAATGGTCTCAGGGAATGAATTTTCTTCTGTAGCTAACCTTTTTATACAGCTCTATGGCTATGGGGGGAAGACTTGCACAGTTATATTTTGTTTGCTTCTGCACTGCACCAACAACTGGAGCCCATCTTCTACTGGCCTTGGCTAGGGGTGCATGCACCTTAATCCAGATGCCCCATATAACCAGCAATGGAGAATTTGATTGTTCGCCAGGGGGTAGACTTAGTTTGGGGGTCCAGTTCTACCACTGGCTGTGAGGGAATGTGTGACTCCATCAGCAAAAGTACTGGAATGTATTTCTGCTGTGTAGCATCCTCTGTATTATTTACCACCAGTAAAGCTTATACTACAGCAGCAACATGTGTCACCTTTGTACACTTAAAGAACTCTTGAGGCACTGAAAGAACTCTTGGCATTGTCACCAAACTCCAGAACAGGACACACCAAAGATGACAATGTCCAGTTAGGTTTATCAAAAACTTCTGTATATGCACAAAAGGAGAGCAGTGCAGTTTGCAGCCTGCTCTAAAAAACTATGTGGCTAAAATTTCCACAAGAATCAGAGACAAGGTTTGGTTTATTATTTTTGCACCAGTTTCAGACAAACACATGTTTCATTTAATTATGAATTTAATTTCAGTTTGTGAGTTTCGTAATCAGAAAAGGTCTTATTAATGATAACAGGCTAAGATTTTTAATTCATCCATCTATCCGCTAGTAATTAAAACAACAAAAGTCCTTTTTGACTTTCCTTAAAGGTAAAGCAAACTAAGTTTAAATAAAATGAAGTATACCATGGATGCCTCTGGATGAAAGGCAGACAAAACACTGACTTATTTGAGTTCATCCCATGGCAAACGTTGTAGTTCCTAGCCATTCCCTCCCTCCACCCACCCACCCACCCCCCACCAAAATGCACCATTACAATTCAGCAACAAATTTCACCAGCAACATTTAGAAATAAACCAAGAAAATACATCAAAACTAGCACGCACGCACGCACACACACACACGCAGTTTTCCACCAATGTTCAGTGCCAATTTTGATATCAGGGCAAACGGTGCAGCCCACAGTAGATTCTCAGGGGGATTGGCCCCTAGAGTCCTTCAAACTGCCCAAACCCCGCTTTAGCCATTCAGGACTTGTATGTGATTTGTTCCCAATTTGGCACTCCACCAACCTGGACATGACCAAATCTCTGCTTTATACAGTAACGAATTTACAATTTCAATTAAATCGTTTTTTTAAAAAAAATACATTCAAAACAGCTATTCCCCCTCCCCATGCCTCCCTCTAAGTGGTGGTTTAAACCTTACAAACCCACTAATTTCCCATTTAGTACTCATGCTGGTGATCTTTCAACATTTCATCTATCAGTGATCTGGAAAGCCCAAGACTTACCCCTCTCATCTGACTGTAGCTGTGCCTCCAAGTCTTCAGGGGAGACATAGTATTCTTGCTCTTCACCTTCAGGGGGTTTCGGTTTACACTTTCCACAGCAACAGTTACAGCAACAGCAGAGACAGCAACAGCAGTAGCAGCCTGTGATGAGCCCACAGAACACAAACAGTGCCTATAGAGGAAAAGAGAAAATAGATACAGTCAGTATAAAAAGCCAGCTCTGCTACTGGGATGGAATGTCAGCTTAATTTAGATCTAATACTGGGCCACCTGGGATGCATATACCTGCCTTTAAGTCGCCTGTCGACTTATGGTGACCCCATGAATTTCACAGGGTTTTCTTAGGTAAGGAATCCTCAGAGGTGGTTTTGGCAGTTCCTTCCCTGGAAATATAGCTTACAGCACATGGTATACAATAGCTCAAAGCAGTGTCTTAAGTGTAAGCAACATGTCCACATCCTGGACAGAGAATTTAAAACAAGATGGGGACCATGCAGTCAGCTGGCCACCTCAAGCTGTCATCTTGAGGTTCCATACAACTCTCCAAGAACCTTTTCCAAATCAATGCTATGCAGCATTTGACCTGGCACCATCTCAACATCATTCACAAGCCAAGATGGTGATTCTGAGAGAAATGAACAGGTTGTGACTCATGTTTGCAATGTGGAAGAACAGCAAGATGATAGGAATAATCTTGGCATAGTTCAAAAACCAAAGGCTGCTTAACAGACACATAGGGCTGCAGATATTCTTGACATAAGAGCTGCTGCCACCACCTGATAGCAATTCCCAGAGGTGAGAGAATACACAAATAACTTTCCCAAACAAAGCAACCATTTCACGCAACCCTTGATATGTTTTAACTGTTTCCCAGCTATGTTTCCCAATTTATTTTTGTGATCATGATAGCATCAAGAGGTGACTTTTGTCCCCTCACATAAAGCATTTCTCAGAAATTGCCTACATCTGATAGAACTACATGCAAACATGTCATGGGATTTGGTAAAGGCTGAGTCTTGTGCTCTAGCACTCTCACATCACTTTGTAAGCTTCCCTATGAAGATAGGCATCCTGAACGGTCAGGGTATTAAGGGCTAAGACCATAATAGCTATGCTAGATCAGAACAAATGCCTATCTAACCTAACTTTCTGGTAACACTACGGCTAATCCATTGCTCATTAGCAGGCACCTTGCTTCTCTGCATTTCTGAGGAAGTGATACACAGAGGCATAAGTGAAGTAGCAATAGCATACAGTCTCTGATACTGGAAGTTAAACACAGCTATTCTGACTAGTAGCCACTGATGGCCCTAACTTTTATGAATTTCATAGAATCGTAGAATCATAGAGTTGGAAGAGACCGCAAGAGCCATACAGTCCAACCCCCTGCCATGCAGGAACTCTCAGTGAAAGCATCCCCAACATCCAGCCTCTGTTTAAAGATGTCCAAGGAGGGAGACTCCACCACTCTCTGAGGGAGTGCATTCCACTGTGGAACAGCCCTTACTGTCAGGAAGTTCCTCCTAATGTTGAGATGGAATCTCTTTTCCTGCAGTTTGCATCCATTGTTCCGTGTCCTGTTCTCTGGAGCAGCAGAAAACAAGCTTGCTCCCTCCTCAATATGACATACCTACAAATATTTAAACAAGGCTACCATATCACCTCTTAACTTGCTCTTCTCCAGGCTAAACATACCCAGCTCCCTAAGTCATTCCTCATAGGACATAGTTTCCAGGCCCTTCACCATTTTAGTCGCCCTCCTTTGGACATGCTCCAGTTTCTCAACATCCTTTTTGAATTGTGGTGCCCAGAACTGGACATAGTATTCCAGGTGGGGCATGACCAGAGCAAAATATAGTGGCACTATTACTTCCCTTGATCTAGACACTATACTTTTATTGATGTAACCTAAAATTGCATTGGCCTTTTTAGCTGCTGCATCGCACTGTTGACTCATGTTCAATTTGTGGCCTACTTGGATTCCCAGATTCCTTTCACACATCGTTTCATTTAGCCAGGTGTCCCCCATCCTATATCTGTGCATTTCGTTTTTCTGCCCTAAGTGCAATACTTTACATTTCTCCATGTTGAAGTTCATTTTGTTAGCTTTGGCCCAGCTTTCTAGTGTATTCAGGTCATTTTGAATTCTGATCCTGTCCTCTGGGGTATTAGCTACTCCTCCTAATTTGGTGTCATCTGCAAATTTGATGAGTATGCCCCCAATTCTGTCATTCAAGTATTGATGAAGATGTTGAATAGCACTGGGCCCAGGACAGACCCCTGTGGGATCCCACTGGTCACTTCTCTCCAGGATGAAAAGGAGTCATTGTTGAGCACCCTTTGGGTTTGTCCGGTCAACCAGTTACAATTCCATGTAACAGTTACCTTGTCTAGCCCACATTTTACAAGCTTCTTTGCAAGAATGTCATGGGGAACCTTGTCAAAGGCCTTACTGAAATCAAGATATACTATATCCACAGCATTCCCTTCATCTATCAAACTGATAATTTATCCAGACTCCTTTTAAAACCATACAAGTTGGCAGCCATCATGACAATTCATGGCCATGAATTCCAATGTTCAATTATATGCTGTGTGAATTTAAGCCTTAGTCTCCAACTATTCAGCTTCAGTAGATGATTCTACTGTTTCCTCTACTTTCTCAACTCTCATATATACATGTACACTCGTATGTACATGGGGTATAACTTTGGAAACCTAAGTTTAATTCCCAGCTCAGTCATGAAACCCACTGGATGACCTTTGACAAGTCACATATTCTTAGCATCAGGGGAATGCAATGGCAAACCTCCTCTGAACAAACTTTAACACAAACAGCTAGCAATCATCATATTTAAAAGGAGACTTCAATTTTTCTCTCATATAGGAGGCAATATCTATACTGAGAATTATGCGTACTACAACATGTGTGCATTATCAAACATGTTTTCTATCCATGTGCAAATCTGAACTAATTTGTGTTACTAATTAATCAAGATGTATTTAATGAGGTTACAGGTATAATACATATATAGTATTTTTCAGTTGTGCAACCTACAAACAATTTCCCCTGAAACAAAGAAGAAAGGCGATCCAGAGGTAAAGAGAATTTTTCTGAAGTTGCCTGTAATAATAACTGACCTTTGTACATGTGTCTTCAAGTTGCCTGTCAACTTATGGTGACAACATTAATTTTTCATAAGGTTTTCTTAGACAAGGCACACTCAAGAGGTGGTTTTGCCAGTTCCTTCCTCTCAAATATAGCCTACAACACCTGGTATTCTTTGGCAGTCTCCCATCCAAGTACTAACCCTGCTTAGCTTCCAAGATCAAACAGAATCTGGTGCCTTTTATGTATTTAGGCAGCTCAACATTT
The DNA here is from genome assembly GCF_019175285.1 of Sceloporus undulatus. Taxonomy (NCBI): domain Eukaryota; kingdom Metazoa; phylum Chordata; class Lepidosauria; order Squamata; family Phrynosomatidae; genus Sceloporus; species Sceloporus undulatus. Next base: position 7,358,247 of record NC_056525.1, on the reverse strand, counting down.
GTGTGTGTGTGTGCATGACTGTGTGTGTGCACTTGCACCTTTAAGACACTTGTAGACCTATGGCAACCTCCTGAATTTTATAGGGTTTTCTTAGGCAGTGAATACTCAGAGGAGATTTTGCCAGTTCCTTCCTCTGAAATAAAACTTACAGCATCTGAGTATTCATTGGCAGTCTCCCATCCAAATACTAATCAGAGCTGACACTGCTTAGCTTCCAAAATCAGATAGGATCTGGTGCCTTTCGGTTATTTTACTACTGCTCAAAACCACCCACCTATAAAATGATGTACTCTCAATGATTTGGACAATATCCCTCCGTCATGCACTACTACACATAATACTGGGAGCTGAATTGGAGGGTACTAGCTTGAAGTAACTTATTCTAAACCAAGAGCATGTCTACAATAGAATTTACCCATCACTCACCTTTGCCCACCAGCTGGACAGCACAAAGTATGTATTCACGTTCTCCTCTCCAAACTGCTCTGCTACATAGAGACCCAAGGAACCATACTTATCATAGATATTTCGTTTGGTAGCATCAGTCAATATCGCATGTGCATTGTTGATCTCTTTAAATTTATCTGCAGCTTCTGGATTATCTGGATTCTTATCAGGGTGATATTTTAATGCAAGTTTCCTTTGGAGGGAAGAAAACATACGAAGAATGAAGAGCAGGCTAAAAACCATAAAAGAGCTAGCTAATATTTGGGAGACACTTTGCCCACTTTCAGTCATAATATCCAAGCAAAGTACACTTCCTATGGACAAACATCTGTCTCAGGAATCACATGAGAAATATTTTCCAGCAAGATGTTTGGCCAAAACAAGGTACTGCATTTGACAATAAACAGGTACAATGATTTCAGTATAGCCTACCAGTGAAAAGCAATTCCTTCTAGTAAGATCTGAAAAGAGGAAGAGTACATTCCAGACTCAATGAAGGAAGCCACTGCCCTGAGTCTGTGGCTGTTGATAATAGGGTGACATGGAGGTCCCTCAATCATAGGGTTGCCATAAGTCAAAATTGACTTGACAGGAGTTAACAACAACAAAGATCTGAACACCCTCATTACACTGCAAGTTAAGGAATGTATCATCCAAGTATAAGCAACAACTTTCTAATCCAGCCTTCACCAAATTGTGTTACCCCAGAGCCCTGCTGGCTCACAGTGGTTAAATGCCAGCACTGCAGCCACAATGTTGTGAGTTCGATCCTGCAGGGCTACAGGTTGACTCAGCCTTTCATCCTTTCGTAGGTAGGTAAAATGACTACCCGACTTGTTGGAGGCAATTGGCTAACACGTTGTAAAGTACTTGGCAATGTTTATATAAAATATTAGACAAATTAAAATTAGGAACAAATTATACCAATTGGATAAAGCAAATTTATAAGAACCAATCGGCAAAAATAATCATTAATGGAGAAAAAACGGGAAAAAATAGGATAAACAGAGGGACAAGGCAAGGATGCCCTCTTTCACCTCTACTATTCATTCTAGTGATGGAAAGATTATTGAATAAGATAAGGCAAAATAAACAAATAATTAGTTTGAAAAAGAAAAATTACTTACAACACCTTAGCATTTGGAGATGATTTGGTAATTATATTAGATGACCCGATAAAAAGTGCAAATGAAGCGATCAAAACAATTGAATTATTTGGAGAAATTACGGGTTGTAAAATTAACAAAGACAAATCAGCAATATTAACTAAAAACATGAATAACTTGGAAGAACTTGAGTTAGGAAAAATCACAGGAATTAAAATACTGAAAAAAGTTAAATATTTAGGAATATACATAACAAAAAAAACTATAGAGCTATTTGACAATAACTACAACCAAATTTGGAAAGATATTCAAAAGGATTTAATAAAGTGGAATAAATTAAAATTTTATTTATTGGGAAGAATTTCATTAATTAAAATGTCTGTACTTCCAAGATTCATGTTTTTATTTCAAATGCTGCCGAAAATAACCAATGACAAACCTTTCAAGATTTGGCACAAAGAAATTACAAAATTTATTTGGGACGGAAAAAAACCAAAAGTAAAAATGAAGATCTTACAAGATACTAAAGGTAGAGGAGGATTGGGAATGCCAAATTTAAATCTGTATTATGATGCTGCAGCTTTCACTTGGATTAGAAATTGGATCAAATTAGACAATCATAAATTATTGGAGCTGGAGGGTGATAGTCTAAAATTTGGCTGGCATGCTTACTTGAATTATGAAAAAATCAATGCAAACAAATTTTTTCACAATCACTGTATAATGAAAGCTCTGCTTAGAGTCTGGCAAAAATAGAGATTTAAGTTATATAGTCATATACCCACATGGAACTCCCCACATGAAGCTTTTTACAGGAGAGAGATGATGAGAGGGGAAAATTGGCTAACGTATAAGATGTTAATCAGGAAGGAAAAAGAAAGAATAAACTTTAAATCACAAGAGGATCTGCAAATGATGGTAGGATGATCAACTGGTTTAATTATCAGCAACTTAAAGAACAATTTAAAAAAGACAATATGAACCCAGGAATTGCAACAAAAGAAAACGAAATGGACAAAATTATATTCGGTGGAAAGGTTAAATTAATTAGTAAAATATTGCTGGAACTGGATCAGGACACAGAATGCCTTTTTGAGTAATAAAATGTACAATTAGCCAAGCAGGTAGCTAGGGCAAGTGCAGACAATTATATAAGGCAGAGGTTCGCAGTGTTTGGTCATCCAGATGTTTTGGACTTCATCTCTCAGAATTTGACTTTTAGTCAAGCTGGTTGAGGATTCTGGAAGTCAATGTCAAAAACACCTGGAAGGCCAAAGTTTGAGAAGCGCTAATACAATATATTTCCTTAAGTAACAAATCATCTGTTGTATATTAATTATGTTTATTCTTGATTGTTCTGTGTTTTATATTTGCAAATCACTTTTTGAATACTACCAGCTGGGCCGTATGAATGGAAGACACCTGTGCCACTTACAAAAAAATGTACTACCTGTATACAGCAGTGTTGCACAGTTTGCAACCAGATGGTACATGTGAGGATCAGTAATACTTAGTCACATCTAATAATCGTGAAAACGGAGCGTTGGACTTACCTGAGAGACGTTCCTTTCCAGCAGAGAAGGTCCGAGCATCCTGACTTCGGGGTGGCTCCGCCCACGAGGCTCCTGATAGGCAGGTAGACAACAAAAGAGACAATCGGGGCCCAGCCCCGCCTCCGTGGGCGGGGCCACCCCAGAGAGCTCCAGTCGGTTACCAGCTGAGGAGAAACTGGTCAAACTGTAAGGAGAGAAGAAAAAAGGAGTCGCCCCCCCCCCCGCGCCAGTAGGCAAGTAGGGTGGGGAGGATGCTCGGACCTTCTCTGCTGGAAAGGAACGTCTCTCAGGTAAGTCCAACACTCCGTTTCCCAGCAGAGAAGGGGCGAGCATCCTGACTTCGGGATGTACCAAAGCAGGCCCAAGAATTAGGGTGGGCCGACTGGTGCGGAAGGCGACTCAGTGACCACTTGCTGTAACACCCTGCGGCCGAAGGCCGCCTCGGCTGACTGGAACAGGTCCAGCTTGTAGTGCCTGACAAAGGTGGAAGGGGACTTCCAGGTGGCTGCCCTGCAAATCTTGGCCAATGGGGCATTGGTGGCCAGCGCCGCCGAAGTAGCCGCACTCCTGGTTGAGTGAGCTGTGATACCCCCTGGTGGTTGAAGGTTTAATGATTTGTAGCAGAGGACGATGCACTCTCTAATCCACCTGGCCAAGGTTGAGACTGACACCTTTTTACCTTTGGAATTAGGCCTAAAGGATACAAACAGGGCCTCAGATTTTCTGAAGGCTGTCGTCCTCTTGAGATAGATCTTTATGGCCCTGCGAACGTCGAGAGTATGCCAGGCCTTCTCCAAGTCTCTGGACGGTCGCGGGCAGAAGGAAGGGAACACAATGTCCTGGGACGTGTGGAAGACAGAGTTGACCTTAGGGACGAAGGTCGGGTCGGGTCTCAGGAGGACTGAGTCTGGCCTGACGATGCACAACACTTTGCGGACTGAAAGAGCGCCTATCTCGGAGACTCGCCTTGCAGAGGTGAGCGCCGTCAGCATTAATGTCTTGAGGGTGAGGAACTTGAGGGGCACTTCCCTCAAAGGCTCAAAGGGGTGAACAGTCAAAGCCTTAAGGATCTTGTGGAGCTGCCAGGACGGGAACCGATGTCTGGTTGGGGGTGCCCTATTGGCGACCCCTTTGAGCAACCTGCGGATATGGGGATGCAGGGCTAACCTTGCTGCGTCCTCATGGGGAAGGATGGAGGTGATGGCTGCCACCTGCCTTCTTAAGGTATTAGGCCGAAGCCCCTGGAGAGATCCGTCCTGGAGGAACTGAAGGACCGTAGGGACTGAGACATTGATGAAATCTTTGTTCTTGCGTTTACACCATCTCTTAAATGCTCTGAAGGTGTATTCGTAAATCCTGAGAGTGGACTGACGCCTAGATGCCAGGATGGAATCTATCACCTCTGGAGAGTAGCCGTAGCCGCTCAGCATGTGGCGTTCAATTTCCAGGCGTGAAGCCGTAGCCAGGTTGGGTCTGGGTGGTGGACCTGTCCCTGGGCTAGGAGGTCCGACCTGGCTGGTAGAGGAAGACTCTGAGTTGCCATGCTGAGGATTTCAGAGAACCAGGGTCGCCGGGGCCAGGCTGGGGCCACTAGTAGGACTTGAGCTCGGGTCCTGCGAATTCTGGCCAGTAGCTTGGCGAGTAGAGGAGTAGGTGGGAACGCGTACAGCAGACCTTCCGGCCATGGACAGTTGAGAGCATCTACGTCTTCGGCCCCCTCTGTTCGGAACCTGGAGAAGAACCTGGGTGTCTTGGCGTTGACTGGAGAGGCGAAGAGGTCCAGAACTGGCTTGCCGAACCTGTCTGATATAGTCTGAAAAACCTCTGGATGTAGGCTCCACTCTCCCTGGTCTATGTCCGTCCGGCTTAGCCAGTCGGCTTTGGAGTTTAGGGATCCTTGAAGGTGTTCGGCCTCCAGGGCCGTGAGGTTGGCCTCGGCCCAGCTCAGCAGGGACTGAGCTTCGAGCATCAGGGACCGGGACCTGGTTCCTCCCTGACGATTGACGTGAGCCTTCGCAGTGATGTTGTCCGTCCTTATGAGGACGGATCTGTGTTGAACCCTCTGGTGAAAGGCGCGGAGGGCTAGGCGAATCGCTCGCAGTTCCAGCCAGTTGATGCTGTGGGACTGTTCCGATGGGCTCCAGCGGCCTTGGGCTAGCAGTGTCCCGCAGACGGCCCCCCATCCGCGGAGACTGGCGTCTGTAGTTATCTGGACCCCGCAGGGTTTCCAGATCGGGAGACTGTGGTGGATTGCTTTGGATGTCCACCAACGAAGGGACTGGCGCACTTCGCTGGACAGGTGAATCCTCTTGTGTCTCTTGAGGGCGATGGCTCGCTGGTGGGGCAGGAGAAGCCACTGTAATGGCCTGGCGTGGAATCTCGCCCACGGGAGGCACGGGATGGCTGCAATCATGAGACCCTGGAGGTGAGCCAGGAGCTGGAGACTGGCTCGCAGGGCTGAGGGGACCTCTGATATGGCCTCTTGAATGGAGCGGATCCGGTCCGGAGGTAGCCGTACCGTGCCTGACTGAATGTCTATGAGGGCCCCCAGGTGGAGGATGTGTTGGTCTGGAACAAGGGTGCTCTTTTCCAGATTTATGAGGAATCCGTGCTCCCGCAGAGATGTGAGGATGTGGTTGGTGTCGAGAAGTCCCTGACTTTTGGAGGATGACCGAATCAGCAGGTCGTCGAGGTAAGGGTAGACGTGGAGACAGAGTCTCCTCCAATGAGCAACCAATGCCACCATGACCTTGGTGAAGACCCTGGGAGCAGAGGCCAGCCCAAAGGGAAGTGCCCGGTATTGGAAATGCCGGCTGCCATATCTGAAGCGGAGGAAACGACGTGAAGAGGGATGAATCAGAATGTGTAGGTAAGCATCCTGTAAGTCCAGTGAGGAAAGAAAGTCTCCAGGCTGGAGGCTGTCCAGGATGGTCTTTAGAGTCTCCATCCTGAACTTCTTCTTGAGGATAAACCGGTTGACACTCCTGAGGTTCAGGATGGCCCTCCATGAACCATTTTTCTTTGGCACCAGGAAGATAGTTGAGTAGCACCCCTGGCCCCTCTCTTGTGTGGGCACCGGCTCGATGGCGTGGACGGCCAGGAGGCGGTCGATGGCTTCCAGCAGGAGGCAGTGTTTGAGGGGGTCGGCCGATCTGGGAGAAGGCAAGAATCTGTCGCCGGGCTTGTGATGAAACTGTATCCTGTAGCCGTGTCGGATAGTGTCGATGACCCACCTGTCTGAAGTGGAAGTCTCCCAGATGTGGCCGAACTCCCGAAGTCTGCCCCCTACTGGGGGGACCCCGTCATTGCGGGGCGTTTTTGCGGGGCTGTTTGGGACCTCCACCATCCTTGGCTGGAAAGGAGGATTTGCCCTGCTTGGAGAACTTGGAGTCTCCCCAACTGGCCTTGCCGGGCCGGGACTCCCTGGCTCGAAAGGATTGAGGGTTGGAGGGGTAGAAGGACTGAGAAGAACGAAAGGAAGAGCGGTATCTATACTGTTTTTTGTCCTCCTTTTTCTTGACTGAGGGCAGAGACCTTTTCTTATCTTTGCCCTCAACCAGCACTGGATCTAGCGATTCTCCGAAGAGTTTGGATCCCAAGAAGGGAGTGAAGGCTAGGTTCTGCTTGGATTTGGAGTCCACACTCCAGTTTTTAAGCCAGAACTGCCTGCGAACCGCTACGGCTGCAGCCTGGGCTCGGGCGCACTGCTGAATAGTGTCCAGGGTGCCATCAGCCGCGAGTGCTGCGGCCTTGGCCAGCTTATTGACGGTCTGCCTGACCCTGGAGTCAGGATTGGGCAGGAGATCTAGGAGTTGGCGGGACCACTGAAGGCTGGCTCGCATCACCATAGAGACAGTGGTGGCTGCCCTAATGGCTATGGACATGGCTTTGTGGGCCTTCTTGAGCGCCCCTTCAGCCCTTCTGTCCTCCGGGTTACGGAGGGCATCCTCACCATCTCTACTGAACACGGCGGATGAAACGAGCGCCGACACAGGAGCGTCCACCAATGGGACCTTGAGCTTGTCCATAACTGGTGGCTGGAGAATATAGTGTTTGCGAATCACGCTATGGTTAGACCTGGCAGCGGCAGGCCTGGCCCATTCATCTCGGACAATCTGCATGATGTTGAGGGGGCAAGGGACTTGTTGGACAGGCGAGGAGGAGACTGGAAACAGCTCTTCGCTCACCGTGGGGAGGTCAGAGTCCGGGGGGGTGGGCTGCCCTGGAGGCAGGGAAATGCCCAAGGTCTTGATAGTTTTTTTAATGAGAGGAACATAATCCTCCGGCTTGAAAAGGCGAGAAGAAACCTGGGGTTCGCCCTTGTCCTCCCCCTCATCCTGTGACAACTCACTCTCATCTGCCTCAGAGGCCGAGGAGTCCCGGGAATGCTCAGAGACCTCGTCGTCTGAAGAGTGGGACGAGCGGGGGCGCTTTCGAGAGGAGCCCCTGTCAAATCTGGGCCGCTTGGGCGGCGGCCGATATGAGTGTTCGGAGTCAGAGAAGGAGCCTTCATCCTCCTCCTCTCCTGAACTATGGGGTAACCCCTGGATTCCTAGTTGGCTGGTTGAGGGCAGTGATGGCCTGTCGCCGCCAGATGGCGCTGCGGTGCCTCTGTCGCGACCCTCTCGGTCACTGCGCTGGCAGCGCTCCCTAGCGGGGCGGTTAACCTTGTTAGTCCCCTGGGAGATGGTGGAGGGATCCCCCCCGCCCCCACCGGAGAGGCTTCCCTCAGCCGCGGCAACTGCGGCTTGACTAGGGGGAAGGGCGTCCCCCAGCTGGTGGCGCCCCTGGCCCACTGCGCGGCCAAGATGGCGGCGACCATCGGGACCGGCGCGGCTAAGATGGCGGTGCCCATGGGCGGCCGCATGGCCAAGATGGCCGACTTCCGGGTCGACAGGAAGTGGGCGGGTCAATGAGGGGGCAAGATGGCTGCCTCCATAGGCGACCAGCATGAAGGCTGGGCCCATCTGCCGGCCATCCCCGGCTCCCTGCATCCCCCACCCTCCAGGGAAAGGGGCCCCAGGCCACATTATGAACGGGGACCCCCCCGTGAAAGGCAAGCCCCCCCAAGCTGGTGGTGTGCATGCAGGGTCACTGTCTCCCCGGGGGCCCCCGCGGAGGTGCGGTGTCTCCCTGGCGAGGAGGGACCTCAACCACCGCTGCAACTGCGGTGGTGGGGGGTCACTTACGTCCTCCTCGCTGTCCTGGGGTGAGTCTGGCGAGGGCTCCCCATCGTTGGACCCTGGCCGGGTCGTTTGGGAGGCCCTGGCTCCGTCAGCGGAAGGGAGGGAGGGCTCCTCCGGCCGCTGCGGGCGCGCTTCCGCCACCGCTGCTGAGGGGGAAGCCGCGAGGCGAGCAGCCGGCAAAGCTGGGGCTGGCCTGGGCTGAGCGGAAGCTAGCTCCCTTAAAGCCCGCTCATCGTCGCTGGTCATGGCTGGACCAGCCATTGGGACAGGGAGGGGAGGGAAATAAAGAAGGGGTTTTTTGTTGTTGTTTTTTTTTTGAAAAAGGGAAAGGAGAAAGAGAGAGAAGGGGAGAGCCAGGCAAGTCCAGGGGAGCTAGAAATTCCAATGGTATGAAGCAAAGCAGAGATCCGTCCTACCAGGAGCGAGGCAGGAAGAAGACTGGAGCTCTCTGGGATGGCCCCGCTCACGGAGGCGGGGCTGGGCCCCGATTGTCTCTTTTGTTGTCTACCTGCCTATCAGGAGCCTCGTGGGCGGAGCCACCCCGAAGTCAGGATGCTCGCCCCTTCTCTGCTGGGAAATAAAATGCCACTTGAGTTTATTTCAAAATTCCAAGGGCTAAAAAACCCCACCATGTTTTCTAAGGAAGATACAGCCAACTTTATACATCCAATGTAGTTGCCTTGCCAAAAATGGAAAGATTCAAAAGAGTTCCTACTCCTTCCTTGCTAAACTCACTGAATTTGCACCTGAAACAGTAAGCCCAAATACTGAGAACTAGCAGGATCTATTATTCTAGGATCTATAGAATACAACAGCCTATCAACACATTATCTTAAGAAAAACAGAGCACCTCTGCTGGACGTAACCAAGAGTCCACTTAGTCAAATACTCTGTTTTCACATTTGCAAGCCCCGTGTTTCTGGGAACATATAGCCTTTAACCATGAAAGTTTCATTTTGACCATCTTGGCTAATAGTAATTAAAGAATCAAAGAATTTCTCTTAGCTCTTAAAGCAAGATACTCCAATGACCATCATAAGAATTTCTTGGTGATAATGAACAGCTGTTTCTTTTTGACAATGAGCCACAGAATATGCCAAAGAACATTATAAAATATGAAGGCAATAACTGGAAGTGATGTCAGAGAAAACAAGTGTCAAAAAAGGCTGCCTATCCCTATTATCAGCAACCAAATGTCCACTTAATGTTTTTGTTCACAATAGGATGATTTGTAAAGGACAACAACAACAAGCTTTTTCATGAAAAATCTGGGTACAGTGGACAAGAATCCAACCTGATGTCCCCTTAAAATCTGCATGTTCTTTCACTCCCACACAACTTATGATCTGTGTGCATTTCTCCCTCAAACATCTTCAGTGGAACAATCTGAAAATAAAACATAATACGGGGATGGACCCTTGAATTCTAATTGGTCACAGATCTCATCTTCACTGATCTTTTAATTTTTTTCCAGTTCTGATTCATTTATTTCAATTCTGAGAAACTACAGGAGTACAGGTACTTCCGATGTAAACAGAGACTGACATAAATGGGGGAAGCCAGGTCCATAGGAAATCACTGGAGACTAGGAGGATACACTGATACGGAGTTGAAGTAACCACAAAGATAGCAATTTTACCCAATCCACCACTAATTTTAAAGAGGTTTAACAGATCAAACATCATAGCTCAACTTTTCCAGGTTACACTAATGTACAATTGCTCTCCAAAGGGAGCAGAAGAGATAGTAACTGATGATTCTACAAGGGGGTTTGGTTGGGCTGAGCTGCTTTGCCATCAGATAACTTCCTCTTCAGAGCAACTGGTAAGAACTGTGTTCTGCTCTGCCTTCCCCAGGTGGCTTCCCAGGTAGAGAAAGCATATCAGGAGAGGAGAGGCCGCACATCTCCTGTTGTGTCTTCAACACAAAGTGTAGAAGGCACAATAGGAGGAGAGGCAGCATAACATCTGTACAGTAACCAGTTGCAGTAAAAACAAAATCCACAAAACTCCCACTGATTTCTCTCTTTCCATTCAGTCCTCAGTTTTTAAGTTTTAAGATGTCATAAGGTTCAGTGTCATTTTTACTGCAGTGTGCCTAGCAGAGTTACCTCTTTTGGCATTATTCCTGTCAACCCACTTGCCTTTTCACCATTAGGACTCCCCCATCTAAGCAGGCAGATGTAACTCTTCCCCCTCCAGTCATATTAACATCCCAACATTTCACTGCAGAAATAATCCAGTTTGACACTGATTTAAATATCCTGGCTCAATGCTATGGAATACTGGGAACTGTAGTTTGTTGTGACACCAGAGCACTCTGGCAGAGAAGGCTAAATATTTCACAAAACTACAAATCCCAGAATTTCAGAGCATGGTGCCACAGCAGTTAAAGTGGTATCAATCTGGATTATTTATGCAGTGCGGATGCAGCCTGAGTTTCTTCCTTCTCCTCACACATCCTGTTCTAAGGAGGCAAAAGAAAACCTTTTTTTTTCTGGCAATGCCAAGACTGCAGTTGCTTTCTCCCCCTCCCTACTCCTGCAAACTAAGCAGGTAATAAGAAACCCAGCCCAATCAACTTTTCTTATAGCAAACCCCCAACTCACTTCACCCTCCTCACTCTTTTGCCTCTCCTGCCTCACACAACTGCATCTGGATGAGACTTTATTTATTTTTGAAGAAATGTTGCATATGAGGATAACGTAAACCAAGACTGGCCTGTACAAGAAAGCTATTACCTGGACCTTGTCTTTTTTAAACCTGAGATTAGAAATGATTGGGAAGCCTTCTTTCTCACTCATTCATTTTAACACACAGGTTACCACTGACCTCTAGTGTGAAGTTAAATTCATTGCAGCATTTACTGTGACTCTCTGTAACTCTCTGCCACTGCACCAGTGTGTTTCATTATAGGATACTGAAAATCCAGTTCCCCTAGCACAGGATGGTTAAAAACAAGTTGAAAATGTTTTTTTTAAATGTTCAGGGTAGAAGAAAAGACTGAATCTATCTCTAAAGAGAAGATCTGTTGCCAAGACAAGACCACACACTGAGTCACAGGACTTTCCTTCACTACTCAGTAAAATGGCTGTGACCTTTTAAATGTCATAAAAGAATATTTTAAGGAGGACTAACAAAAATCTTTTGATCATGATTCTAACCTATTACCTTCCATACAACAGAAGAGATTTCATTACTGGGAAGAATGATTGGCAAGAACCAATTGTGGAAATGTCTAAAGAAATCTAGTACCATTTGTCTAAAATTCATCTCAAAATAGCCATCTTACAGCAAATGGAGTATTACATAGAAGGAGGAAAATATTTGGTAGATAATTTACTATTTCCACTCCTTTTAGAAGAAACATCACACTGTTATTTTGAACAAAACCACTATGATGATAAGCAATTAAAACTTTTCCATAAAGAAATATGCTTGCTCACTGGATTTAATAGTATTTTTCTTTTAATTTACTGTAAATATGAACTTTAAAAACTCCTTGCAATGTCTTTAGAAAAATGCAGTTTACACCTTCAAAAATCAAAGAAAGTTTAAGGATAATAAGATGTAGCATAGAAAACATTCAAACTACTCCATGACTGTGAGAGGTACCAAACCAAAACGAAGAGGAAAAGGAGGAGGAGGAAGATTTCTAAACCTGTCAAAACATATGAGAAATCTTCCAGAGATAAGGAGGTTCTGATGGACAGACCAACTGCTCCTTGATACTCCTCTATATTTATACTTTAAAAAAATCTGAAACTTGCAGATATTACTGACTAGGAGTATTTCATATATTATATATTAACTAGGAATATGTTTCTCATAATCACTCCTCAGCAATAAATTAAAGCTAAAGCCATAACTTAAAAATAATGCTTATCATTTAGAGTTCAGCATATTTTTTAACAGTTTGCTTTCTAATTAAGACTGAAAACAGAAAATGTGACTCTAGTCTAGGACACATCTGAGTATACTTGAGTATACTTGCCCATATAACTGCTCTACCTTACTCAAGCCCCTTCCATTATAATTTCTCAAGGATTTCTTTCAATTGTCTGAGGAAAGAACATAATTTGTATATCAACAGGTGAACAGAAAGTTCTAATCATGTTTACACCTAACAATCAGCAAAAAGGCCAGGCATATCAGGAAGGTAACAGAAACATATGGAATATTGACAAGGGGAGCTGGCTGGCTCAAGCCATCCTTTCTAAGAAGGCACTCTGTATTCAGAGTGAGCTTTGAACTTACCTGTACGATTTTTTAATATCATCTGAGGTGGCATTCTTGTCCAGTCCTAGAACATGATACAACGATTCCCCAGATGTAGACAATGAACGTTGCCTCTGGTCGCCCATCTTGAACTAACCTGGGAGGAAGAAAAGTAATTTTAATATAGAATATATATTCAGTTTGCAACCCAGGTAAAAACATAGTGAAGAGGACAGAGTGTTGAATTTGGAATAGAGATATCAGGGTTCACATCCCCCTTGAGTTGTTAAGTCCACCTGATAACACCATCATTTTCCAACCTGATTTTCTTCTGACTTTCCTTGGAGAATCCCCAGTTGGCTACTTAACATTTTGGGCAGACTGATAACTTTTGAGAGCTTATGTAGAAGATCTTGTTGAGAGGATCAAGTGCGAATTCTCCATGAATGGTGCTTCTCAAAGGAAGAGCATAGAAATATAGTATTATTTTAATATTAAACTTCACATACACACCCCACACACACATTCACATTTTGTGTAGTACTTTTAAAAAGCACCATCTTCAAAAAGATAAACATACTTTAAAAAAGTTCTTGGTTAGTTTAAATCCCACACCAACTGTTTCTGCAGCCACTAATATCCATTTAAAAGTAACAAAAAACTAACACCAACTGGTTGCAATAAAAAGCTACCGCATGCAAGCAGTATGGGGGGGGGGATCACAGAATCATATAACTGTTAAATTGGAAGAACATACACCAAGAATTCAAACAGTACTCTAGCTTAGTTCTAGATACAAATAAATGTAGATTCCACATCCATTGTCCCAACAAAGCAACTTTCCTGATTACTCTTTGCATTATTTGAGAAATGACTATGGCCTGTTACAGACTGCCAAAATAAAGCTGCTTCGGGTCTCTTTAGAGGTATGCAATTTAAATGATGCATGAGTCCGGAGGTTGCGCCAAAGCCACACTCCATTCCTAAGCACTGGAGTGCAGCTTTGGTGCAGCTTCCAGATTCTTAGGATGCATGCATCATTTAAACAGCATCCCTCCAAAGAGACCCGAAGCAGCTTTATTTTGGCAGTCTGTAACAGGCCTATGAGAGCAGCAGGATGTTAGACTCTCATCAGCAAACAAACAGCTGCTGAGACAAGGGAGAGAGAGAGAGAGAGAGAGAGAGAGAGAGCAGGATGTTAGACTCTCATCAGCAAACAAACAGCTACTGAGCAAGGGAGGGAGGGAGAGAGAGAGAGAGAGAGAGAGAGAGAGTATGCCCAGGCTTGTACAATGAGAGTACTCCTGGGCATGGTTCTGAAAGCCATAAGCCTGGGAAATGCTGGTGGTAAAGGGGAGAGAGAGACAGAGAGGTTTCTCATGCAAGCCATGAGCTTTTGGAAATCCTGGTGGTGAACTGGAAGAAAGAGAGACAAAGAGAGGTTTCTACCCCATTTTGCAAGCTATGGGCCTTGGAAATCCTGGGGGAGAAGAGAAGAGAGAGAGAGAGAGACTTCTACTCCATTTTGCCAAGCCATGAGTCTTGGAAATGCTGGTGGTAAAGGGGAGGGGGAGAGAGTGTATGTGTGCTGAGGTTTGTTTACCCATTTTCCATACTGAGACTGTGACCCTTGGGAGACGTCCAGAGAGGGAGATGTAGGGAGGGAAGTGGTGCTGTTTTCCCCATTAGATCTTTTATAACATGCCCAGTGTTTGAGCCTCAACTTATCCAAAGATCATATCAAAATCCATGATTTTGGCCCCAAAAACTGCCCTCGACTTATACATGAAGTTGACTTATACACAGGTATATATGGTAATTCAAGAAGAAACTACAGGGCAGCTACCTAAATATACAGAACAAAAAAAATATCTTAATTTTAGTGTCAATCAAGCTCCTGTTGCAACAAAAGCAATGTAAGAAATCTCACTGCCATCTGGTAAGTCAATAACTATAATATATTTTAAGCACCACTTTCGGAAGCTTGTATTATGACAATTAAAATATATGTCAGATTTTTAAGCATACTGCATCTACCTAGTTAAAGAGCAGCAAAAAGTTCAAATATTAGTCACAATGTCAGTAGGAAAAGATTTATCACCTAGCTCAAGGCTCCAGAAATTTACAGCAGACACAAAGTCTGTCTAATATGTTAATGTAGCCTGAAAAGCAAATTCAGAATTTGCAAAAGCAATACTGTATGACATTTCTCACTGTCCCAGGTGCCTATGAATCATTTCAGGGATCTATGCAATGAGAGAACTCCTAGGCATATTCTTTAACTACCTCAGGTTCAAAAATTTTCCTAGCACAGTTATTTTAGCTATCACAAAAGTACTCCATGGCACAAAAACACTTGAAAGCCAGACATAAGTGTTTATAAAATCACTGGAGCACTTTATAGATAAACTGACTTTCCTTATCTTAATTGTTCAACTTCCTGCCCTCCAAGAATTAAAAATAATAATCTAATATTGGTGGGTCGGATCTCCATGTTGCCAGATACTAGCTAGATACTATGATCAAACACTAAAAACATTATATAGCAAATGAGGAAAATAACAAAGTAGGCTTAATAATGAACATTAAGAAAACAAAAATAATGTCCGCAGAAGATCTACAAGAATTCTCCCTACATAATGAAAGCACTGACCAAGTCAAAGAGTTCCCATATTGGATCAAATATTGATTGGAACGGTGACTGCAGTCAAGAAATAAAATGAAGACTAGGATTGGGAAAGGCAGCTAAGAAAGAATGGGACAAGATTCTAAAGTGTAAAGATATAACTCTCAACACTAAAGTGAGGGTCGCCCAAGCCATCGTATTCCTGGTCACTATGTATGAATGTGAGAACTGGACAATGAAAAACGCCAATAGAAAGAAAATCAACTCACTTGAGATTTGTTGCTGGAGAAAAGTGCTGAAGATACAGTGGATGACCAAGAAGAAAAGCAAACAGGTTGTAGAACAGATCACGCCCGGACCCTCTCAGGAAGCCAAGATGACTAAATTGAGACTATCATACCTTGACTACATCATGAAAACGCATGAATCATTGGAAAAGATAATGCCATGAAAGGTAGAAGGTACTAGAAAGAGAGGAAGGCCAGATGGTTGGATTCCATCAGAGAGGCCATGGGCCTCAGCCTGCAGGACTTGAGCAGGGCAGTTGAAGACAGAAGGTCTTGGAGATGTCTCATTCACAGGGTCACCATGAATCAAGGTTGACTTGAGGGCAGTTAACAACAACAACACCATAACAAATCAGAAGAGACTCTCTGAGCCTGGAGATAACCCATTTCCCCAAACTTCTTCAGTTCAAAGGTCATTGACAGCATATTTTTTGCAATCTGTGATTAGTTTTCTCTTCTGGCAACAGATTATTTGAGTTGGTAATTATGTCAATCTCTCAGCAGCAGAATGTTCACAGGTTTTCCATTGGTAAGTGCAATCAAAACATGGGTGACTAAAACTCATTTGATGAATGAATTAAAAAATAAAAGAGGACAATCCCTGACAGTGCAGCTATGGAGATCAGAGTTCACTGCTTCTGTTTTAGATTAAGTGCAGTTTAGTGTGTTATCTGCACCCTAAACAACAGTTGTTCTCAAGTATGGCAAGTTGAATCATAGACCCCATACAGACAGGCCAAAATAAAGCTGCTTCAGGTCACTTTGGAGGTATGCAGTTTAAATGATGCATGTGTACTAAGAGTCCAGAAACCGCACCAAAGCCACGATCCAGTCTAAGGACTGGAGCGCAGCTTTGGCGCAATATATGAAACATAAATGACTCTTAGTATGCATGAATCATTTAAACAGCATACCTCCAAAGGATTCATCCTTGCTGAAGCAAGCCTCCAGAATAAAATGTTCATTTGAAGTTAGCTTGTTTCAATTGATCTTAATTAAGTTCAAGCACAGTTTGTGGTGGTCTGGGTAGTACAGAAAAATACAAATAATCTACAACAAAAGCACCTTATCTTTTTGCACCCAGGCTGGAAGAAAAGGACAAATGGACTAAATGTATCCTATGGATTATTCCTGTAATATTAAACAATGGTTTAGTACAGCCTTTGCCAAATTCAGGTCTCTAGAAGATGTTAAACACTAAAGAATACAAGCTGGAAAAGAAACATCCATGAAGATGTTAAATGTCAAAATCTTGCATTGTTTCTACACAAAAGTAATCAAATAAGAAACACAAGCCTTTTTTATGCTCTTTTTAAAAAGCTAGTAACAATGCTTAATCCAAAGCAGTTTAGCTCTAAGCAGTCAAGACAAGATACATGCTGTACAGAAATGTGAGGGAACAGCAAAAGAATGTAAATCCTATGAAGAGCATTTTACAGTACAGTATACAGATTCTTGTTTGAAGAAAGGGTGATCTCAAGGACTGGGTGAGTACATAGAAGGACGAAACAGTGACATGGTAAAGACATCTCAAAGAATCCAGGTTGGGGTTTAGGTCTCAAATGCATTTTAAACTGTACCTGCATTCAAATATTTTATATACCTTCAAAAGTCTTACCTAGGCTCCAACCAAAGCATATAGAATAACTGACAAATTGCTCCCCAGTTATATAACAGAACAATGGAGCTACAGTTATTCCCTATGAAAGGGAAGAGAAAGAGAGAGATCAGTTCATTGGCTATATTATCATAATTTAAAGGGCTGCTTCTTCCCATATGACCCTATCCATCCACAGTAGACTCACAGAGTTGGAAGGTACTAAAAGGGTCATCTAATCTGCCCTCCTGCCATGCAGGAATATAACTAAAGCACTCCTGAAAGACAGTAAACACTTTCACTTTCTGATGGCTCACATGTACACCAACTTTTTTTTAATGCACAACATTATTTAAAAATATTGTATAAATTTGTCTTCAGGCTATGTGTATAAGGTATATATGAAACATAAATTAATTTATGTTTAGACTTATCATTTCCAAGATATCTCATTATGTATGTGAAAGCAAATAAAGGTATTCAAAAGGCAAATCAATCCAAAATCCAAAACACTTCTGGTCCCAAGCATTATGGATAAGGGAGATTCAACCTGTAGCTGTGTACTGTAGAATCAGTTGGAAGAGATCACAAGGGTCATCCAGTCCTACCCTCTGCCATGCATGAAATTTCTATCTGGTTCCTTGTTACAGGTCCCAAGTACAGGGAAAACAGCTTAACATACATAAAATCTCTCAACTTTTGGCTGATATAATGATGAAAAAGATATGTTTGATGCTTTATCTTCTGATTATGAGCTTTATCACTGTTAATGACTCAGAACCATTGGAAGCACTGTTTAAAAATTCAAAACATGCTATAAATACAGTTTATGCCACACCTTTTGGTAGTACCAACATGACTACCATTTTTTTAGGCAAACCTACCTCACCTGACTGTATTTGGAGAAATCATTTAAATATGCAAAACCCAACATCTCGTAGCCTTTTCTAGCTGTACTGATCTTTAACTGGGACTGATGGGATAAACAAAGTTTTTATAAGCATTTTTTAACTGTTTGCCAAAGATATAATGGTACAGTGGTGCCTCGGGTTACGAAATTAATTCGTTCCGTGGCACCGTTCGTAACCCGAAAAGCCTTCGTAAGCCGAATTGCCATAGGCGCTAATGGGGAAAAGCCGCGATTCCGTGCGAAAAAGCCGAAAAAAGCACCAAAAGTTTTTTCGTAACCCGAAAAAACATTCGTAACCCGGAACAATGTTTTCCTATGGGATTTTTTCGTATCCCGAAAATTTCGTAACCTGGGTATTTCGTATCCCGAGGTACCACTGTATATGTTTATATGATTCTAGTAATTTTAAAGGCAATCATATCTGCTTTTCTTTGGAAAACTGATTATGTACAAAACAACCGAATTTGCTTCTGCAGAATTTGCACAAGTCTACAATCTGAGATTTATCTCGCTCCATAACTCCTATGAACAGGCTTGTTTTTCAATGTTAAAAAAAGGCAGAGAAATAAAACATTGACAATTGAATAAGAAAATGAAGCTGAACCAACAATCTCAGGATTGCATGATTGAGATGGTATAATCTTCTTCCACATAAAAACAGCAATCCCTTTACTATTCATAAGCAATTAAAGCAGGAGGTAGCCAGACGCAATAGCAGTTAGACACCTTGGAGCTAATTCAGAAAGTGTAAATTTTTTCCTGTATAGCTATGATTAAGGTTTATGTATGTTCATATATGAGAAAGGCTCAGATTTAAATTCTAAAAGTTGCATCCAAGACAAAAATCATCAGAAAGATATCCTGGAAAGCACAATGACAACCAGACACCACTTGACTAAAAAGACTGCAAGAGCTGGAGCTCCCTTTAGTTGCAACGAAAGAATTACAAATCACTTCCTGTCTCAGCCAGAGAATTGATTTATTGAAATACTTCTTTCCTGCCTTTCTGTCAAAAATGCAGAACACAAATGTAAGAACAATGCATTTAAAAATATTAATGTAACACACACCGTAGGAAAAATGTAAAGCAGCCAGAATGAAATTTCAGGAAGAGCCAACAAGAGACAGAAAGAGATCAGACTGGTCTATGCCAGAATACCATATTTTACCACTCTACAATCTAGGCCAGAGGTAGGCAACCTGCGGCCCGCGGGCCGGATGCCGGCCCCAGCCTGGTCCTGCCGCCAATTGCCGCCGGGGCCTTTGGCGTCTCGCGCAAGGGGCATGGTGGGGCAATTGTCTATAGAAGCCTCAGAAACATGCATTTATCTTAACATTTTTTAAAAAAACAGCAAATTTTTTCGCATGACCTCCAGTTTTTATTTAAAAAGTACCCTCCATTTGAAAATTTTGTCCTACATTTGTCCCTGCTTATTTGTTTATTTAATTTTTTTTTAATTATTTAATTATTTATTTTTTGGCTTCAGCCCCCCAGTTGTTTGAGGGACAGCAACCCGGCCCCCGGCTCAAAAGGGTTGCCTACCCCTGATCTAGGCACTGAAAAAGGCATTGTCTTCTTTTCCAGTGCAGCAAATTTGAGAATGCAAATACTCTTATCAAAAGAGTTTAAGCATTTAAAAACACATTGGCAGACTCAGACGAAGACAGTCCTTAAGATATCCTGGAGCCAGACAGTTTAGGACCTGAAAGGTTAAGACATGTATGCAGAACTAGACCCAGAAGAAAACTGGTTCTGGAGCACCAGAATGATGTGATCAGGTCATACTCTGGGCCCTTACAATTCATTTATTTAAAGGCCTGAAACCTTGGTGACAACATTATCAACATTCAGTATTTGTCTGGGACAAGGGCTGGTTTTTCACAGCACTGGCACTAACGTCAATATGAGCTCACTGCTTATGCATAAGTCATTTAATAGAATCTGTGCCTTTCTGAGGTGGGGAAGAGAAGAAGATAGAACTGTGCAGTCAACAATATCAAGCCACTCAGACAACGCTGCTTTAACATGTTGCTCTGATTCTGGGGAAACCACTTTTGCCTTCAGACTGAAGTATTAAAATTCAATGGTTGGAAAAAATAACAACTACAGTATTTCTTACCCCAGCAGGAAGGACTGTCATGACTTTTAAAAGGTAAGCACAGCAATTATACTAATGCCAACGGTACAACTAGATAGCGTCTATGGACTTAGCAAAAGCAGTGTCACAAACCCCTCCTCAACTAGCCATCTTATTTTTAAAAGGTAGGGCAATTCAAGTTTCCTAAGGCTTCAGTCTTTGTTAAGGAAACAATATTTAAATATCAAAAATATAAAAGCCAAGCCTGTTGGGGTCTAACTTTAAATCAGCAGAGTAGCAGAAAACATGTCTTTGTCTAACTTTGGCGGGATACAGATGGGCAGGGGAAGATGTCTTGGAGGTGTATTCTGCTGAATACGGAGCCTCCAGACCGCCCGCCCCGGGGGTGTGGCTCAGATGTTGGGGCTTCCACATTGGGGCAGTGAAGAGCCTCACCTGGGGCCGTTTCTGACCCGCAGTTTCCATACCGCCACCTCGCAGGACGCTGCAAAGAGAGAGGCAGCTTCCTCAGGGCGGCCAAAACGGGGCTTTTTTTTCTTTTGCCGGCTGGCGGATGTGCAGCTGCGCAGCTGCGGCGCTCAGCACCAGCGGCAGAAGCATATGTGCACATTTAAAGCACCAAGCCCTTTAACTTTTCCCCCCACCCTTGGCCAAGAACAAAGGTGGGTCTCCGCCAGCTGGGATCAGTGTTGGCATCCTTGTCTGCTTGCACGTTGCCAGTGTCACCAGCATCATGGATGCCTCCTCTCCTTTGGTCCCTGCGCTCTTGCTGAATCTGCAATGCAGAGCCACAGCTGTCGCTGCTGCCACCGCTGTCCTCCTGCCATCCCCCATCACCTCCTTTGTACATATGTAAATATTTAAAGTTTTAGCGTTTTTTTATTGTTAGGTGAAAATGGCGCAGGAATGTGTGTAGGGGTGCACTTTAAATTCCAAACTTTCCACGATTCTAGCAGCGCATGCGTACATGCAGCTCTAGGGTTAGGGTTAGGGTTAGGAGTCTTAAAATGCGCTGCAGCTGTGCTGCAGCTTCCACATCTGCATGGCAGCTGACGCTGCAATTAAAGCCTGACTGCAAACTGCGCATGTTCCAGGACCCCGACTCATTATGCGACGCAGCAGACATGGAGCTTTTAAATGGGCAACTTAAATTAGCGGCGTAGCAATTCTGGCGTACCGGTGCAGCAGCTTACAGACAGAGATGCGCAGCTGCGCACTATATAGAAAAGAAGCGGGGAAAAGCAGCACCTTTTTAATGCTGCTTCTTCCCGCTTGGGGCGTGCGGGGGGGCGTGTTCATGGCGGCATTCAGGTAAGGGCCGTCTGAAGGCTATACCTTCATGACGTCATGAACACACCCCTTTTTGCCCGTCTGTATCCCGCCTATGTCTTTGTCTGACTCAAAAACAACAAACAGGAGTAGCTTGTAGTTTAAACCAAAGTTAACTAATGACTTTAATCTACATATACATAAAGTCCATATCCTAATCTAGTTAGTGAATAGTTCAGGTAAAGAGGAAATCTTTATCTCACCATCTTTCTAAAGAAAGGTGAGAAAGGAGGAAGATGGAGAACCCCAACAGTTCAGGAGAAAAACCTTTGTGTGTGGGAAAAACCTCCCAAAAAAGAGGAAGTAACTTGAGTCATAAGGTTTGTTTGACATTGCCCTGTGATTTAGTAGTAGCAGCAAATGGGATATTTGCAAATAGGGGAGACAGCAGGATTTGTATACAGGAAAATCTATAATCTAAGAAGGGGAAAAGAGAATGCAAAAAATCTTCCAAAAATGGCTTTAAATTTTTAAAAAGCTGCCTGTTTTTAGTTTGTTGTTGTTGGTATTATTATCATTATCATTATCATTAACCTTTATTTATAAAGCTCTGTAAATTTACACAGCGCTGTACATACAATCTTTTTAATTGGACGGTTCCCTGCCCTTAGGCTTACAATCTAAAAAGGCACAACACAGAAGGAGAAGGGAATGGTAGTGGGGAAGGGGATGAGGGCCTTCTTTTGGAGGCTAGACACCTGTTCTTTCAAGGCTAAAAAACACAAATATGGCAGAATGAATTCCAGTAGTTGGGCTCTCCAGCCATAAGGCCAGCACAACATGCTGAGTAATATGGTAGAGAGATTACAGCAGATCTTGAGAAATACTATTTCTTTTGCACTACAGCTTCCAGAATCCACCAGCTAGCATGGCCACATGTGACTTTTCCTATTTCTGGTCCATCCTACAAAAGATCCTTCCTTTGGGCAATGCTTAAATAGACAACAGGCTTTCCAGATGATTTTTAAATGATAATTTTTAAATGTGGATTATTTTAGAATGTGTCTCTTATTTGTCCTTTTAAACTGTTGCACGTTTTAATTAATATGTTTTAATTGATGTTGTGCATTGTTGATTTCTTGTTTTTACCTGACTCAATCAATGGAGAGAAGTGGATAAGAAATACATCATCATTATTATTATTACTATTATTATTACATGACAACATGACCATTTGTTATTTTCATTGATAATATGTAAGGTGTTCCCTTACAAATAGACTGTTCAAACTTTGAAGATATTCACATCAAAACAGCAACCAGTCTTGCATGAATATCATTAAACAGAGAGTATGTGAACATCTAGAAGGCAATGCCATAATCACAAAAACTCAACATGGGTTTCAGAGAAACAAGTCATGCCAGACAAATCTCTTTCTTTGATAAAATTACTAGCTTGGTAGATGAAGTGAATGCTGTGGATATAGTATATCTTGATTTCAGTAAGGCCTTTGACAAGGTTTCCCATGACATTCTTGCAAACAAGCTTGTAAAATGTGGGCTAAACAAAGTAACTGTTACATGGATTTGTAACTGGTTGACCAGCCGAACCAAAAGGGTGCTCAACAATGGCTTTTTCAGCCTGGAGAGAAGTGACCAGTGGGGTCCCACAGGGCTCTGTCCTGGGTCCAGTGTTATTCAACATCTTTATCAATGACCTGGATGATAAAATTGAGAGCATACTTATCAAATTTGCAGATGACACCAAATTAGGAGGAATAGCTAATACTCCAGAGGACGGGATCCACATTCAAAATGACCTGAATAGACTAGAAAGCTGGGCCAAAGCTAACAAAATGAAATTCAACACAGAGAAATGTAAGGTATTGCACTTAGGGCAGAAAAACAAAATGCACAGATATAGGATGGGGGACACCTGGCTGAATGAGAGACTTATATGTGTGAAAGGGATCTGGGAGTCCAAGTAGACCACAAGTTGAACATGAGTCAACAGTGCGATGCGGCAGCTAAAAAGGCCAATGCTATTTTAGGTTGCATCAATAAAAGTATAGTGTCTAGATCAAGAGAAGTAATAGTGCCACTGTATTCTGCTCTGGTCAGGCCCCACCTGGAGTACTGTGTCCAGTTCTGGGCACCACAATTCAAAAAGGACATTGAGAAACTGGAGCGTATCCAGAGGAGAGCGACTAAAATGGTGAAAGGTCTGGAAACCATGTCTTATGAGGAACAACTTAGGGAGCTGGGGATGTTTAGCCTGGAGAAGAGCAAGTTAAGAGGTGATATGGTAGCCTTGTTTAAATATTTGTAGGTATGTCATATTGAGGAGGGAGCAAGCTTGTTTTCTGCTGCTCCAGAGAACAGGACCTGGAACAATGGATGCAAGCTCCAGGAAAAGAGATTCCACCTGAACATTAGGAGGAACTTCCTGACAGTAAGGGCTGTTCGACAGTGGAATGCACTCCCTCGGAGGGTGATAGAGTCTCCTTCCTTGGAGGTCTTTAAACAGAGGCTGGATGGCCATCTGTCAGGTAAGCTTTGATTTGGATTTCCTGCATGGCAGAAGAGGGTTGGACTGGATGGCCCTTGTGGTGTCTTCCAACTCTACGATTCTATGATTCTATAATTCAGCTGGGGGGGGGGTCAGGGAGAATCACTAAATCTGATTTTCTCTCTATCACAACCAAGTGTGCAAGGCCTCTGACAAAGCCAGGAGATCATCATCTGCCATTCTTCAACAGTAAATACTCTGCATGAAGACAGACTCCTTCCTTGGAGGTCTTTAAACAGAGGCTGGATGGCCATCTGTTGGGAATGCTTTGATTTAGATTTCCTGCATGGTGGGGAGGTTGGACTGGATGGCCCTTGTGGTCTCTTCCAACTCTATGATTTTAGGAGGGCGACTAAAATGGTGAAGGTTCTGGAAACCATGCCCTATGAGAGGGAACGACTTAGGGAGCTGGGGATATTTAGCCAGGAGAAGAGAAGGTTAAGAGGTGATATGATAGACCTGTTT
Organism: Sceloporus undulatus; assembly: GCF_019175285.1. Taxonomy (NCBI): domain Eukaryota; kingdom Metazoa; phylum Chordata; class Lepidosauria; order Squamata; family Phrynosomatidae; genus Sceloporus; species Sceloporus undulatus. Next base: position 7,333,917 of record NC_056525.1, on the reverse strand, counting down.
AAATACTTGGAGGGATGTCATACTGAGGAGGGAGTAAGCTTGTTTTCTGCTGCTCCAGAGACTAAAACATGAAACAATGGATTCAAACTGCAGGAAAAGATTCCATCTCAACATTAGGAGGAACTTCCTGATAGTAAGGACTGTTCGACAGTGGAACAAACTTCCTCAGAGTGTGGCGGAGTCTCCTTCCTTAGACGTCTTCAAACAGAGGCTGGATGGGCATCTGTTGGGTATGCTTTGATTGAGATTTCCTGCATGGCAGGGGGTTGAACTGGATGGCCTTTGTGGTCTCTTCCAACTCTTTGGCTCTATGATTAACTAAAGTCAATTGAACTTTACTTGAACAGGGTGGCAAAGTGCAGCCTGTGTCCCATATGTGGCACTTGGATCCCACCTATGTGATCTCTGAAGCCCCCACTAGTCTGTCCCAAGTTCCTAATTTTAAAAAAGGTTTGGCATGATTTTCAAGCAGATTTTGCCTCCAAACTATGCAGAAAGTCCCCTAAATGTGTCAGAACCCTAAAAAAACAAACAAACAAAATTCAACTCACCCACTGAAACCAACCCATATCTTCCCTCAAATACCTGGGTTTTCTTCTCCAATCCTAAAAATGGTATCAGGAAGTGACATGATATAACTTTCTGTCACCATTTTGAGAGTGACTACAGGAGAAAATGGGTGTGGGTGTGCAGCCCATAGGGTGGTTTCTGGAAGGAAATTGGTCCTTTTTGCCTTCACACCTTTGCCCACCCTTGCTTTAAGACTACAGTTACCTATGCACAGTAGATTTCGATTTAACTTTAGAAGAAACTTCTTGACAGAGCGGTTCAGCACTGGAATCAGTTGCTTAGAGAGTTGATGAGGTCTTGTCTGGGCGTCTTCAAAAACAGGCTAAACAGCTACCTGCTGGGGATGCTTTAGCTTGAGATCCTATAGTGAGCAGGGGGTTGGGCCTGATGGCCCATAGGCCTCTCTCAACTCTATGATTTTATAGTAATGTGTGACTTTTCAACAAAAAGAAATGTAAGGTACTGCACCTAGGCAGAAAAAAAGAAATGCATAGATATAGGATTGGGGACACCTGTCTGAAAAACTGTGTGTGAAAGGGATCTAGGAGTCCAAGTAGACCACAAGTTGAACATGAGTCAGCATTGTGATGTGGCAGCTAAAAAGGCCAATGCGATTTTAGGCTGCATCAATAGAAGTATTATGTCTAGAATGAGGGAAGTAATAGAATGTCTAGGATGAGGGAAGTAATATTCTGCTTTGGTCAGACCTCACCTGGAATATTATGTGCAGTTCTGGGAACCACAATTCAAAAAGGATGTTGAAAAGCTGGAGCGTGTCCTGAGGAGGGCCACCAAAATGGTGAAGGGTCTGGAAACTATGCTCTGTGAGGAGGGAGAGGCTTAGGGAGCTGGGTACCTTTAACCTGGAGAAGACAAGGTGATATGATAGCCCTGTTTAAATATTTGAAGGAGTATAATACTGAGGTTGGAGCAAGATTGTTTTCTGCTACTCCAAGGAATAGGACTAGAGTAATGGATTCAAACTATAGAAAAAGAGATTCCACCTCAACATTAGGAGGAACTTTCTGACAGTGAGAACTGTTTGATAGTGGAGCACACTTCCTTAGAGGGTGGTGGAATCTCCTGTTTTAAGGGGGGGAGGGAGTATAACTATTTATGTATATTTTATTCTGTAAATTTTTATGTTGTTCACCGCTCAGATTGGCTTTGCCACCGGGCGGTATAGAAATAAATATTATTATTATTATTATTATTATTATTATTATTATTATTATTAAGGAGGCTTTCAAGTAGAGGCTGGATGGCCATCTCTCGGGGGTGCTTTGATTGTGAGTTCCTGCATGGCAGGGGGTTGGGCGTAAGGTCTCTTCCAACTCTATGATTCTATGCTGCCATGAAGCAGAGTTTTTAAGTGGAAGGAAAGATTTCATTATTCCTCTGATAAATGGGGACTCTCTATAACAAGTCAGAGCAGACATGATTGCTAAATTAAATCTGACATTATACACCGAAATGTTGGGTGAACTACCCAAAAACCAGGCATGTAATGAAGAAAGATGGACCAAGATTAGTTTAAATGTTTGGTTTCCCCACCCCCCTATAGTGCTGACTAACCAGATGCCCATAGTGTTTGGTTTGCAGGCAGTTAAGAGTGATGCTACTTAATCCAAGAGATTACCTTTCTTCATAGCCTTTGGAGAGAAACCACTCCAAGGGAATCCTCTCCAGCTGGAACACATAACAGATGGCTGGTGAGTGTGTAGCAATCCACTCTTCTTAAAGGTAATGAACATTAGTAGGAACTACTTAAAAGGCTGTTTCTGGTGAATAGATGGTAAGATAAGTGTTCTCCATTATATGTGTGTGTATCACCAATACACATTAAATTTTATTATTATTATTATTATTATTAACTTTTATTTATGAAGCGCTGTAAATTTACACAGCACTGTACATGCAATCTTTTAGTTAGACGGTTCCCTGCCCTTGGGCTTACAATCTAAAAAGACATGACACAGAAGAAGGGAGTGGTGGCGGGAAAGGGTAAGAGGTCCAGCAGTTCCTCTCTACCTCTGAGGCCTGGATCAAGGCAGATGGACTGGAGGGAGGGCTTGGCTTCATAATGGATGGTTAATCTTCATCCAGGGAAAATACATACTCTCAAGTAGGATAATACATATTCAATACATAGCAATACAGGAAATGGTTCGATAAACCGGCAACAAAAGAACACCAGATAGTAAGCGACAATTATGCAATGCCTGGGAAGGCTTCTCTGAACAGGATGGTTTTCAACTCCGTTTTGAAGCTAGTTAAAGAAGTGATGGCTCTTGCTTGTGGGGGAAGAAGGTTCCAGGAGTGAGGGGCAGAATAATCTATAACCTCTGAAAAGCAAATGTCTTTCCATTTTATTTACTTTGATTACTGCTTTGCCATCTAATATTGTTTCATTCCTTGTAATGGCTTGTCAGATCTGATTGTAAAGACTACAGAGTAATAAAATATATTGCATAGACCCGTGATGGCGAATCTATGGCACGCGTGCCACGGGTAGCACACGATGCCATTTCGCCAGGCACAGGGCGACGGAGAAGGCGGAATGGGCACACGTGCCCATTCCGCCTCCTCCCTGCCATTTTCTCTCTTTGAGAGAGCGGCAAGCCAGAAAATGGTGCCTGGGAGGAGACAGAGGCGCGCGCGCGCGGAGGAAAGGGCCGAAGGGAAGGGGGCTGGGACCCGTGCCCAGCCTCCTCCTCCTCGGCTTCCCTGTCCTCCGCACGAAAAGACTCCATGGAGCCCTTTCGCGTGGAGGAAAGGGCCGAAAAGAAGAGGGCTGGGACACGTGCCCAGCCTCCTCCTCCTCGGCTTCTCCTTCCCTCCTTGCCCTCCCAGACCCACGGCTGTGCTGCCATGGGTTTGGGAAGGTGAGGAGGGAAGGCGAAACGGCCTGTGCCAGCTTCTCCTTCCCTCCTCGCCCTCCCAGACCCACGGCTTCAGACACCTCCAGCCTGGGGCAGCCCCGAGGATGGGAGCAGGGGCCGCCGGCTTCCTCCTTCTCCCGCCCGTGGGGCTTCGCCAGGCCGGAGGTGTCCTTTGGAGAACACATCTGGCCTGGGGCAGCCCCGGGGACAGGAGCAGGGCCTGCGGATCCTTTCCTCCTGCCCCCCATGGGCCCTTACTGATCCCCAGCTGTCTCTGAGAGACAGCTGGAGGCCAAGGGAAGGGCAGGAGGAGCAGGCGTGCGCCTGTCACTCCTCCCGCAGTTTCAAAAAAAACCAGCTGTCTCCCAGAGACAGCTCGAGGCCGGGAAAGGGCGCGGGGAAAGCCCTGCCCTCAGAGGGTGGAAGCCCCGCCTCTGGCATGGGCCCCCGCCCCCGGAGGGCGGAATCTCCACCCTTGGCATGGCGACCTAAAAAGGTTCGCCCTCATTGGCATAGACTCCGCTTCCAAGTTATTACATGGCCATCTTCTTTTGGCATAAGGAACACTGGCAAATCTGCCTGGAGACAGGCTCACCAAATAATTGGCAATATGGAAAGGGCCATCGTAATGTATGTGCAGTGTACTGGGAGAACATAAGAACATGAACAATTTACAAAAAGCTATCTCCAGTAGCCTTAATTTAACAGATTTAGGAGCAATATCTGAGCCCAGGTTAGAAAGAAGAGGAGAGGTCAATAGATGTAGCTTTCTTTGCTATGCACTTGGACCAGCAACTAACATAATTATCTTGTGCCAGATGTTTAAGGAAACCTAAGCCTTCACCAAATACTATAACTTTCATCCACAACTTGAGGGCAAGCCACCAAGCTCTACTAGATAAGGTATTTCCCCTTGTTTCCAGCAATAACACACAGTTAGGAATACAATTGAGAAATTGAAAGAGTTGAAACAATTGAGAAATGGGATGGTGGAATCAGAGGCAAAAGGCATAAGAGTCCAACTAAGTATAGGTCTGCTCTTTTGCTAGATATATTGAAGGATTTCTCCAGCTGATGTGACAGATAGCAATGGAGGCCTCCCTCATAATCTGTAGTTACCAGGACCACATAGTAGGAGGAGGTGATGCTGGAAAGCACCAGGAACCCACCTCTTCAGACAGATTATTCATCTGAGAAAATCCATGATAGAGGCTGTATCATTGGACTAGAGACCCAGGTTGCCAGAGCTGGTCTGCTTGGTATCTGTGTGGGATCCGTTCCAGATCCCCCCCTGCAGATACCAAACTCTGCAGATACTTAAGTCCCAATCTCCTTAATGGTGGTGTGGCCACAGGGCCATGCTACCATCGGGACAATGAGCTCCAAGGGCCTATACTTTGGGGGTGGTGGAGGAGGGGGGAGCGCTTCTCCCTCAGAGGGGGGGGGGTTGGGGGGCAGGGCCATACCTGAACTTGTACAACCCATGCATTGTGGCCATGGAGGCCTTGGTGGCATATGCGGCTGCAGACTGGTTCCTCCTGCAGCCAGGCAGCGATGGCAGCAGCCAATGGCTTTCAGGGCAGCTCCCTCTGAGGGTCTGCCACTGCTGCCACCACTGGAGGGGCCCTGGGCCTCACCTGGCCGCCACTCAGACCTGTAAGGTGACCCCTTCAAGCCACGCTCTATGACCACCACCAGCCCTCTGCGACCACCACCCTATGCCTCAGCTAGGAAAGCAGGAAGGGAGGAGGTGAGGGGACTCAGAGGAAGCGCCCCAAAAGAGGACTGAGGAGGAGGAGGAAGAAGCTCTAGGAGATGCTCTAGGCGCACCTGCCCCGCTAGTGCTCTCCTCTGCCTCTTCCTCCTCCTGCAGTGGAGCTGGGCGGATTCAAATTGCTGTGGCCACCTCTTTCTCCTCTTCCTTCTCATCTTCCCCCTGCCCCACGGCTACCGTCTCTTCCTCCCTCCTCCTCCTCTTCCCCCCACTGCTACTTTCTTACTCCTTTTCCTCCCCTTCCTTCCTTCCTTCCTTCTCCTCTCCCGATGCCACCCAAGGCCGTTGTGTCTTTCTTCCTTCTCCCTCCTCTATTTTACCGCCTCCTCCCCCTCCCCCCCGTTGCTTCCCCCCACGGAATTGCCATCCATGGATGCTGAAATCCTTGGATGGCAAGTCTGCAAATATCTAAGGCCTACTGTATATTGAACATGTAGTTCTGGCTTGACAGTGCTTTGTCAGTTTGTAACACAGGGTCTTGACCAAATAAAATCCTTTTTGGTTCATTGTAGCTTTAAGTATGATGTACTCTTAGGTTGGCTGAAATAAAATATGGACATTCTGTCAAGGTTTTTTTTGTGTGTGTGTGTGTGTGTGTGTGTAGCTTTCCAAGCATGAAGCAGTTCCCCATAGGGTCTGAGAGCACATCCCAGTATATTCAGTGCAGGAGCCTGTGTTTGTCAACCTCTGGGGTGAATGCTAATGCTGGTGAATTGCAAAGGGAACTCGTGTATTTTAGCAAGGTTTCTGTGTCCTTAGGTTTCTGAATCTTACAGTCATAGACAGTTTAGATGTCTTGTGAAGCCAGCATAATCCAATGGTTTTAGTGTTAGACTAAGACTCTGGGAGACCATGGTTTGAGTCCCTGCTCTGATATGAAAACCCACTGGGTGGCCTTCGACAAGTCACACTCTGTCATCCTTGGAGAAGGGCAATGCCACAACTTCTCAGAATAATTTTGCCAGGAAAAAAACTATGATAAGGTTGCCATAGTTTGGGAGTCTATATAAAGACACATAACAAAGTTTAAACTTCAGCTACATGTTGAGTTTCCCTTTTCTGGAATTCCAAAATTTGAAAATTTGAGTTAGAAGCGTGTGGTTTTTGGTTGTATTACCTTGAGGATTGTGGAAACTGTTGTGTTGAGGTCTGTGAGCCTCCTTCTCCAGGTTTCATTGCTCAGGGAAGGAGATGTATTTTATTAGTGAGAAATCTGTGAGTATTCCTGGTGTTCAACCTTGTTTTTGATAAGGGACCCAGTGTATGTTTTTCAGTTCATCCGCTGTCTCAGCCAAAATATCTGGATACTAAAGCATCCCCATCAGACAGATCAATGTCAGCTGAAGTTTAAAGTTTTGTTGGTAACCAGATGATTATGTATCAGTCCAACTGGCAGATATTAAACCCAAACTGATAGTTCCAGATAGGAAATATTTTCTTAGAATTTCCATAGTGAGAATTTCAGCATAATTATCCAGTCCAGTCTGTTGCTACATTCTTCTTAGATTCCCCCCTGGATGTTCAATATATACCCACTATTCTATAATTGAAGTCAACATTTTACTGCTTTCCGCAGTAGCTGGGAAGCAATACTGTTCTACATCCATGTTTTTAGCCCCCCACCCAACCCCAGGCCATTCTAAGCTCAGGACAGACCTTTTTAAACAACAGGAATTGAGTTGAAGTCACAATCTTGTTCACTTGCTGTTGTTGGTTTTTTTTTTTGTAAATGGCATTTCCTGCGCTGAAATTGGTCTGGGGAAAAAGTGGCAAAATAACCACCCATGGGGGCATTTTGAAACAAAAATACTCTTGACACCTCATGCGACCTGTGAACACTTTCCCACTCCCGTTGTAAAACAAGCATTTTCTGAGTGCAAATATACTCAGCCAGTGCAAATATATTTGAGAGAATATAATTGTCTCCAAATTTGTGGAAGGGAAACAGTTTGAACTAATATTGTGCAGAATATGCCAGGAATTTCATGCTGGTTCATGTTGGTATCCCCACTGAGCCTGGCTCTTGGATTTATTTTTGTTATTTGCCTTCTAGTTGTTTCCAACTTATGGCCAAGAATCAACTGTTTTGTTTAAATAATGTTAACAATCTTCTGGTAAAGCTCTTAGCCACAGTGGTCCTTCCACATTTGCTGGGATTAGGGGTGGAGGACCCCGTGTGTGTGGAAAAACTGCAAAAAAAACCCCAACACTATTCTTTTTACCTAAGAGAGCACATCTGTAGAAATCCTCAGGTCCTCTAGGATAACTCTATAGTCTACATTTGTCAGAAGCTGATCATAGACTCATGATGGAGGATCTACAAATGTCTAGAGAAGTGTTTTCTCTATGAATTTCTTGGCTCTTCAGAACGACTCTATGGTTAGCTTCTGGCAGAGTTGTGCTGGAGGACCAAGAGATTCCTAGAGAGACCATATTCATCAAAACCGCAAATAATTAAATCTGCAAAAGTCAAAGCTGCAAATGTGGAGGGCCAACTGTATTGCCAAGGTGTAAAGGAAATGTTACCTTTAAACAGAGCTTGCTTCCATCTTTGACACATTCTCAACATCTTAACTGAAAGAAGATTTTTATTTATTTATTCATTGGCAAGATGGTAGCTTGTTGCTTTTTGATTCTTGCTACTTCAAGAGGTTTTTCCCCCCTGTCAAGTTTCATTTCTGGGTGGGTATCATCTGCTTATTTGCTTCTGATATGGAATGAACCCAGTTCTTTTTTTGAAATATAGAACTGAATTTTGTTTTGTTTTGTTTTTTAAGATATTTTCTTAAAAGTACATAAACTCATGGAACTGAAGGCAGATAGTTAATCTGCCTAAAAACCAAGTGCTTTAAAAATACCTTTTGCAAGCGCCTATTTAATCTAGCGTGGGCTAGTTGAAATGACCTAATCCAAAAATAGCTGCCAGTCTGTCTTCTTGCAGAGTATTTACTGTTGAAGAATGGCAGATGATGATCTCCTGGCTTTGTCAGAGGCCTTGCACACTTGGTTGTGATAGAGAGAAAATCAGATTTAGTGATTCTCCCTGACCCCCCCCCCAGCTGAATTATAGAATCATAGAATCGTAGAGTTGGAAGACACCACAAGGGCCATCCAGTCCAACCCTCTTCTGCCATGCAGGAAATCCAAATCAAAGCTTACCTGACAGATGGCCATCCAGCCTCTGTTTAAAGACCTCCAAGGAAGGAGACTCTATCACCCTCCGAGGGAGTGCATTCCACTGTCGAACAGCCCTTACTGTCAGGAAGTTCCTCCTAATGTTCAGGTGGAATCTCTTTTCCTGGAGCTTGCATCCATTGTTCCAGGTCCTGTTCTCTGGAGCAGCAGAAAACAAGCTTGCTCCCTCCTCAATATGACATCCTTTCAAATATTTAAACAGGGCTATCATATCACCTCTTTAACCTTCTCTTCTCTAGGCTAAACATTCCCAGCTCCCTCAGTCGTTCCTCATAGGGCATGGTTTCCAGACCTTTCACCATTTTAGCCACCCTCCTTTGGACACGCTCCAGTTTCTCAATGTCCTTTTTAAATTGTGGTGCCCAGAACTGGACACAATATTCCAGGTGGGGCCTGACCAAAGCAGAATAGAGTGGCACTATTACTTCCCTTGATCTAGATACTATACTTCTATTGATGCAGCCTACAACACATTGGCCTTGGACATGCTCCAGTTTCTCCACATCCTTTTTGAATTGTGATGCCCAGAACTGAACACAATATTTCCATTCACTGACTAGGTTTATCATGACATCTATCATAACCTCCTCTTCAAGCACATCTCAATCTGTGGAGGGATATTATTGTTGATTTGTCACCTTCCACCTTTTATTGTCCCATTTTTAACTGTAAAGTTTAAAATGGATGAGCCCACATTTGGATTTGTATTATATCCCATTTGAAAATGTTGACAATTTGGTTGCACTTGGTGTTTTATTAATTTTTTTTAAAGGCCCAACAACTCTAAATGATCCCAAGTTGCTTAGTAAATCTTACCAATGAAAATTCATTTCTGAACTGAGTTGTAAAAGAAGTACTAAAGTAAAAGAACTTTCCACCTCACCAAAACATGAACATTCCAATAACCACATTAAGACTACAGTACCATGTGCAGTTTTACAGCCAATGATAGGGTCTTTAGATAGCTTCACAAACTACTTTATCTCAACTTCCTTACCCAATAAGCTTGGCTCATTTGCAGCCTTATCGACCACCAAACATAAGATCAAATAATGGGCTGAAGTTTATAACTAATGGAGGTCTTCAGCAAGAGCAAATATGTAATTGCACAGCTATCACTGGATTTGAAATCTGTCTGGTTTTGCAAATCTATTCCTTGCATGAAAGCCAGCATGGCATAATGGGTTGAGTGTTGGACTATGACTCTGGTGACCAGGGTTCAATTCCCCCAGCTCAGCTATGAAAGCCTCTGGACAGATCACACTCTCTCAGACTCAAGGGAAGGTAACAGCAAACCTCCTCTGAACAAATCTTGCCAAGAAAACCCCATGATGGTGTCACCATAAATCGGAAATGACACAAAAACAACTCCTTGCATAAACGTATCGTCTGGACATAAGAATATCCTTCCTTACAAGGTGAATTGGAGCATATTGGTATAATATTCCAATCACTGAAGTGACATGACTTCTAAACGCTACAAGTAATAAAAGTGTGTTTGGTAAGAAAAATCAAACTGAGACCATGGATGAATAACATGTCTGTTGAGGTCATGCAGCTGGTTTATGCCTCTAGCAATTTTGATACGGGAAAGTCTTTTTAGGCTATTTTTTTCCCAGCATGGCCATACAGGACCTGAGTTTGCATGTTTCCAGGTTCTGTCCTAATAGGCAAGAATATTTTTTTTCTTGAAACCACCAAGAAGTATTAACGATGACTAGTGAGAGAGGCAACAAAGGATAAGAAGGAAACTGGAAATCAGCTGGGAGTGGGTGGGTTATCTGGTAAGGAAATATGGTAAAGAAAGAGCAAGGAAAATATAGCATGCAAACTTTGTAGAATGACAATGGATTCAAGTACCTAAGAAGATTCTGAAGGATACTTGTATGTTCATTAAGATCTTCAGAGGAAGCCATTCTCTGATTACTATCAGTGGGAGAAATGTACCGTTGGTCCTTCATATCCATGGATTCTTTACCCACGGATTCAACCATCCCCGGCTTGAAAATATTCAAAAATATATATAAATTCCAAAAAGCAAATCTTGATTTTGCCATTTTATATATGGGACATAGTTTTACTATGCAACTGTATTTAATGGGACTTGAGCATTCACAGATTATGGTACTCACAAGGAGTCCTGGAACCAAACCCCAATGGATACTAAGGGCTCACTGTACTATGCTTTTACTAAAGAGGAAGACTTCTCTGTATTAGAGATTTTGGGATGACCTCTAGGAGACTGGTGCTGACTTTGCTTTGTTTTTAAGCATCAAGCACTCTGCCTTTTGCTCAGAAATGTTAAGGGTGTTTCAAAATTTGTTTGATTCCTTTGTTTTTGTTTGATAAAATTGTACCTGTCATTTTTTAGTTTTATCATTGTTTTTATACTTTATTTCCTTTTTATGTGTGTGAAGTACGTCACACTGGGATCCCTTGTGGTTTATAATATAAAAGTTAAAATAAATATATGAGAGGACTATTGGATCAGAGCAGAACTCTATCTATCTACACCAGCATTGTGTCCTCAAAGACACAATGAGAATACAAAAGCAAAACCTCTTCCCTAGGAACTGGTATTCAGAGACTGCGGCTGATCCCCAGGACTGCCCATAGCCATCATGAACTGTAGCCACTAACAGGATTTGCTTCCACAAATCTGTCTACTCCTCTTTGAAAGTTTAGCTGGTAGCCATTGCCACATCAGGAGGAAGTGAATTATAGAAACTACAATTACTGTACTAGATGCAGAAATAAGTGTTATTTCTTGCAACACCAAAATTTCCAGCATACACATGCAGTCCAGCTCCTTGTCTCCAGAGGAAGCTTGCACTGAATCTGCAGTAGTGCACAAATCTATTACATATGCATTTGCAATTCCCACAACAGGCTTTATTTGCAACAGATGATGACTTATTTGAAAACAAGTAAACTGATAAGCCTACCAACCTGTGTGAAAGCAATGAACCACACTTTGTTTCAGTGACTATCTCCAACATTGCCAATGGCTATAAAGTGCGTAAGATGAAGTAACTCCTTTCTACTTCTGCTGGATAGATGGCTACTGAATGGAAATTGTGATATCACAATGACATCACAAAATAGAATAAGAAGTAGAGGAACCACCACATAAGGAGAAATCCAGAAGGAACTAGACATCCACACTGCAAATGAGCAGCTTTGCTGGAGAAGACCAGCACACTTGAAGCTCAAAGGTGGCCAGGGAGCCCAAGAAAGTCTATACTGGTGAAGCTTGCAACATGGACCCACAATGTGTAAGCGGTGGCAAAAGAAATAGGTGACTGTCTGCATGAGAGATGGGCAGACTGGTGATGGGGAAGAATGAGCAAAAGACAAGTGCAGAGTGAGGGAGGGAGATAGCTGGCAATATAAGAGAAATAAAACCCACTGGGTGACCTTGGGCATGTCACATGTTCTCAGCCTCAGAGGATGGCAATGGCAAACCTCCTCTGAACAAATCTTGCCAAGAAAACCCTATGATAGGTTTGCCTTAGGGTCATCTTAAGCCCAAAACGACTTGAAAATACACAACAACAAATGGCATTATTGATAGATTACCTAAACGAAAAAGGAGAATCACTTAAACTATAAAAGACAAATAGATGAGAATTAGAATATTAGAATTATTAAAAGGGGACAAGGGGTAACTTTATTTATAGTAAATGCTCTGTTCACAAGGAATTTGAGGGAAATCAGGAAGTTTAAACAAATTTTTACTGGTATTTAAAAAATAATTTGTATACTAGATTTCCCTTTGATCTATATTTGTGGTTTTTTTCTTAGTATGTTCATTTTGTTTGTTTGTTTGTTATTATTTGTACATATTGTTTAAGGTTATTCCTATGTAGGATAATTGGATATGAATGTGTTACTTTCGATATTACATGTCTCAATGTTATGTATATTTTTGACACGATTTATGTATCTTTTGAACTTTCTAATAAAATGTATAAATTAAAAAAAGGATAAGAACCAGGTATTGGCACTTGACCATCAACCTCCTAGAGCAGGGCTGGCCAGCTGCAGAGGGGCTGGGGCCATTTTCCACCTCTACAACCCTTCTGGAGCTGTTTTATTTTCAGAAAATGGAGGGGGGGGAGTAGACTCGGGGTTATCTTAAAAAGAGTTTGAATAATTCTGGCAGTTTTGGGATGGTGAAAAATAACCCAAATTTGGGACCTGAGGACTTTGGGGCTTTAAAGGTTGCAAACAGGGACCTCAAAGGCCACAAGTAGCCATTGGCTGCATTTTCCCACCTTTGTGCTAGAGGCATGCCCAAACCATCTACCTTCACACAGTTACCAAAAGAAGCATTAGCATAAAACAATGGGCTAACTCAAAGCAAGTTTATTCAGTATGTTAGCTGTTAATGAATAGGTTAAATAAAGTATCAGGTATTTCATTACAAATCTTTATGCTGAAAACCAGCTGGTCTCAGGCTATCTCTACCAGTGGAAGCTGTGGGCTGCCTTGGGTCTATTTTCGGGAGAAAGGCAGCATAAAAATGAAATAAATAATATCACCTGTACCTTTTACAAAAGCAATTCATGGCTGCCATATCTGAACAAACATGATTGTTCTAGTTTTACCTACACTTCACTGTTAACTTTTCCCACCATGCAAGAAGATCCACTTCCTCATCATTGTTCCGATCCTCAGCTGCAATTTTTCTACCCACTGATAATAAAATAGATATAATTCTTTTATAATACAAGTATTCATTGTTATTGTTGTGTGCCTTCAAGTTGTTCCTGACTTATTTAGGGATTTCTTGGCAAGTTTCTTAAGAAGGGGTTTGCTATTGCCATCCTCTGAATCTGAGAGAGTGTGACTGGCTCAAAGTCACCTAGTGGGTTTCATGGTCTCCAGAGTCACAAGCACTACACTGGCTCTACATATTAATGTCTGTTTGTAAAAATAGATAGTAACTGTCTTGAGTATTTCTAAGAAAACCCTATGAAATTCATGGAGTCACCATAAATCAGACAACTTGAAGGTACTTATACACACAATAGTGTGCCATCATTGTTATATATGCTGGGATGGGGTTGCCCATTACTGTACATTCAATGCCTGTTGTTTTTTTTAAAAAAAAATTCTTACAGTATTTGCAGACAACATAGCCACATATGAATTAAAGTTCCTCATGTTCATGTTCTCTCCAACAGAAAGATATATTTTTTAAAAATTAATAACATTTGAAAGAGAGTAAAATGCCACCTATAAACTGCCCCAATTTTTTTAAAGCATCCCTCTTTGGCATTAAAGTAAGGTGCAAAACAAGGCCTAGTCTTGCCCAGTCCTGGAGTTGGAGAAGCGGGTGATCGCCACTATCTTTCTTACTCCAAGATTTGAATGAAGCCTGGGGTTATCACACTTTCTAGAATGGAATGTACTACTTGGCATGGCAAAAAGAACTTGTATGCAAAGTGTAAGACTACAGAAGATTCTGCTCCCAATCTCAGAAAAGTTCCCATTTTTGTTCTGATTTGATTAGAATGGACTGTCCTTGTAGAATGCAATGTCCAAGTTGTCCTTTGTAACTCATTGCAAAGCTACTAACATACAAAAGCGCATTCATCTCTGATACACAGAAGTGATCTGAACACAAAGTTTTCTGGTATCACACAAAAAAGAAGTCAATGAACGAGAGGGTATGAGTAAGATATCAAGGAATACTCTCTCTGGATGAAATAGCCTTCACAGCCAGTAATCAGCCATGTGTGTTAATGAAGCCTTTTCAATATGTTCTTGGATCTTTCCAATCCTGCGCATCAGCACTATGATGTAACAAGTTTTTTGTTTTGTTTTGTTTTGTGTTTTAAAGCAAGCATCTGGAGTCAGGGAAACACCAGCACCACTTACTGAGTGACATTTACTCCTATTAGCCAGCATGTAGAGAAATCTTGTAGCACCTTTGAGACTAACTAAAATAAAAAGGTTGGCAGCATGAACTTCCAAGGACGTCAGTCTACTTCCTCAGAAGCTTTTAAAAGACTAATACGGCTAATATCTTTGAATTCACATTAACCAGTAATATGGTAGACTACATGGGACAGATAAGAACCAAGTCTTTCCTAAACCACAAATGTAGTCATATGCTAAAGTCAGCCAAGGCTAGCAATCTACTACCAATGGAAGCTTGGTCAGGTAAAGCCCCAAATACCACCCTGGAATTGGTTAACTTTAACCACAAACAGTTCAACATACTGCTTTTACTGGACTGTTATTCGGGGGGGGGAAAATAGCAATTCCTCTAAGTCTTAAGAAGCAGAAAGCATCACTTCTGCTTTTTTAGACCCTAGACTACATTTATAGTAAACACCATAAACTTCTATATTTGCTTTCAGTGCCAATGTTGTCTCTTCTCTTCAGGTCTTCAGATCTACCCTTTTTGCTTCATTCTGACTTGCCAAACTGCATGCATTAAAAATAGCTGGAAAACAATTTCATCATGTATTCCCCACTTAAGCAATTCACAACCCCTTTATCAACACAATTTAGACTATATTAGATCTATCGCCTTTAGGATCAGAAGCTCTTTTGACAACAAGAATCCATTCTGTGTACAAATTGCAGGCTGGGACAGTTCTTACAACTGGGGAGGCTACAGAGTTAAATAAATAAAACAATAAAGGACTGTCACACTTTTAAATGAAACATGTGAATAAGAAAAACAAAGCAAGAATAATTCAGTGATATGACTGATAACTAAATACAGATTACTATAAAGTTATAATGTCACTAAAAGAGGAAGACTTGTCAGATGAAGGGAATGCTGTGGATATAGTATCAGTGAGGCATTTGACAAAGTTCCCCATGACATTCTTGCAAACAAGCTTGCACAATGTGTGCTAGACAAGGTAACTGTTACATGAATTTGTAACTGGTTGACCGGCCGAACCCAAGGGGTGCTCAACAATGGCTCCTTTTCATCCTGGAGAGAAGTGACCAGTGGGGTCCCACAGGGCTCTGTCCTGGGGCCAGTGCTATTCAACATCTTTATCAATGACTTGGAGGACAAAATTGTGGGCATACTTATCAAATTTGCAGATGACCCCAAATTAGGGGGAGTAGCTAATACCCCAGAGGATAAAAATTCAAAATGACCTGAATAGACTAGAAAGCTGGGTCAAAGCTAACAAAGTGAAATTCAACACGGAGAAATGTAAGGTACTGCTTAGGGAGGAAAAATGAAATGCACAGATATAGGATGGGGGACACCTGGATGAATGAAACTACATGTGAAAGGGATCTGGGAGTCCAAGTAGACCACACGTTGAACATGAGTCAACAGTGCCATGCAACTAAAGGGCAACTAAAATGGTGAAGGGTCTGGAAACCATGCCCTATGAAGAACACCTTAGGGAGCTAGAGATGTTTAGCCTGGAGAAGAGAAGGTTAAGAGGTGATATGACAGCCCTGTTTAAATATTTGAAGGGATGTCATATTGAGGAGGGAGCAAGCTTGTTTTCTGCTGCTCTAGAGACTAGAATGTGGAACAATGGATGCAAGCTCCAGGAAAAGAGATTCCACCTCAACATTAGGAGGAACTTCCTGACAGTAAGGGCTGTTCGACAGTGGAACAAACTCCCTCAGTGTAGTGGAGTCTCCTTCCTTAGAGGTCTTCAAACAGAGGCTGGATGGCCATCTGTCAGGGAGGCTTTGATTTAGATTTCCTGCATGGCAGGGGGTTGGACTGGATGGCCCTTGGGGTCTCTTCCAACTCTATAATTCTATGATTCTATGACTGCATTACTGGTGGATAGACTCAATCCATTATGCCACAAGCCTGAGTCTGCAAGAACTTAGCAACGTTGGATGATAACAGGAACACTTGGAAGTCTCTCTTTCACAATATCGCTGTAAGCTGAAGTGGACTTCATGCCCATTAACAAGAACAAATAGTGTTGCTGCTACATTATACATCTATTAATCTACTCCATACTAATTAAAAATGATATTTTCAAGGTGGCACCTTTCAAGGGTACTGTGCTTACTATATATACTCATGTATAAGTCTAGAAATTTTAGTCAAAAAATTGACCCCAAAATCTGAGTCAACTTAGCCACGAGTCAATGTAAGTACTGTACTTTAACTCTCATAAAAATGGAAACCATCACCTGGTGAAATGCAAGAGTGTAATCTTCCTGGAAGCACTAACCTTCCTCTATTCTCTCATCCATCTATTCTTCAGTGTGAACACAGTTATGCCTCCTGGAATTTTGTAAGTTCTGTGGCATTGTTTTCCCTTGCTTCATCCTTTAAGACCCTTTGTTACATGACCCTAAGTCTTACTCTCAACTTATCCATGGGTCATATCAAACTCCATCATTTTGGCCCCTAAACCTGCCCTCGACGTATACATGAGATCGACTTATAGTCAAGTATATACGGTACTTTACTTTATAACTTCTTTTTAAGGCCAGACTAGATGGATCAAGATACAATCCTGGTGACTACTAGTAACTAGTTTTCATCCTCCACTTTTCTCAACTCCCGTAGAACAATTATTTAATTTCCCTACTTGCTGCCTTTTAAGAAAACCAAACTGCATTCTGCTTCAGCCCCTTCAACTATTGATCAACTGAGATTTTTGAAGAAGTTAAGAGGCTTCATTCACTTGCCTTAACAAATCCGTCCTTAAGAAACAGGCAGCTAGATCCTAGATGAGGGATCCTAAAAATTCAGCCTTCCCAGAGTCCAGAAAAAGATTCACCTGAAGACAAAACACAGGTAAACAACAATATATTAGGCAATTGACCATGAACCATGTATTGGGAGGAAGGTGATAGGGAAAGGGAGTATATTTTAATAACTTCAAATGTTTATCAAATAAAACCAAGCTTTCATGTTAAGATATACCAATGATTCAAAAAACTTTTATTCTTCATCAGAAACATGTTGTTGTGTGCCTTCAGGTTATTTCTGACTTACAGCAAACCTATGGCGAACCTGTTTACAGGGTTCCCTTGGCACGATTTCTACAGAGGGGGTTTGCCTTTCCCTTCCTCTAAGGCTGTGAGAATGTGACTTATCCAAGGTCAGCCAGTGGGTTTCCATGGTTGATCAGAGACTCGAACCCTGGTCTCCAAAGTCGTAGTCTAATGCTCGAACCCACTACACCACACTGGCTATTTCGTGACTGATTAACACGACTGATTAGTAAACAGCAATTCAGGGTAGCAAGTCTGTTTAGTAAGTTTACATCAAGACAATTTTGTTCAGTCGATGATAACATTCAGAAACAGCGAACCAACATTCTATGCTGTTTTGTGGTGAAATCCTTATCATGAACAGGGATGAAACAAAGTTTTTTTTAAAAAATGTAAATAAGATTCAAACTGTTCTTAACACTATTAGACGAATAGAGCCTAGATCAAAAATACCATAAATATGGATTATACAACTTATGAACATATTAGCAGCAGTTTATGGAAACTGGAAATAATGTACATCTATCCTATTCTGTAAGTGGGAGACATAAAGTGCATCTCTCTTGTTCTCTCTCACAGCTTTGCCTCTCTCTGAAGACAAAAAGGTCACACAGAACAGAGTCACAAGCTGCATCTACACTGCAGAAATAATAGTTTGACACCACTTTAACTGCCATGGCTTGATGCAATGGAATTCTAGGATTTGTAGTTTTGTGAGGTATTTAGCCCTTTCAGTCTGAGAGATCTGGTGCCACAAAAAACTACAAACCCCAGGATTCCACAGCACTGAGCTATAGCAGTTAAACTGGGGTCAAACTGTATTATTTCTGCAGTGAAGATGCAGCCACAGAATTGAAGAGTTGCAATGGGATTCATGGGCTAGCAAGACCAATTCCCCCACTCAATGTAGGAATTCCAGCTAAAGCATCTGGGGAGATGGGAGTAGATCTGAGCAAGAAGAATTGTTTAGATATAAAACCTATTTGCCTGCAAATACACATTCAGAGATACAGGTTTCATTAGAAAGTAGGTACACAATCAACAATTATTCTGAACTGTTTTCATATTAATTTTCAATTTCCCCCTCCATTTATATCCAGGCTTGTCACTCTTGTTCCAACCTACGCCACCTCCCAAACCGAATGGTAGAAATACATTATTAAAATATGAGTAATACATCTATTAATAATGTATTTCTGCTTTAAAAATGATAATTAAATAGAAGCTGCCTCACTGTTGTCTGAAATTGTGATTTCAATAATTAAAATGGTATTCTTCAAGGAAGTGATTTAAATCAGTATAACTTAAATGAAATGAGCCATGAATGCAACTGTTTCATTGCACAGGAGAATACAGGGCTTAGGACAACTACAACCATTGACACTTTGCTTTGTGTTTCCACAACGAACATTAAATATGACAAATTCATGAACTACTGGACATACATAGCCTGGCATCCTATTAGAGACTGTCATGTTTCCCTCCTGTATGTGTATGCCCTTTCAGGGAAGTACAGAGATTGATATTACCTCCCTCCTTCCAAAGCATTCAAGGCCCCCACCAGACTTACTATACAGCAGTGATTACCAACCTGTGGGTCGGGACCCCTTTGGGGGTCAAATGACCCTTTCACAGGGGTCACTTAAAACCATTGGAAAACACATATCTGCATGTAGCAATGAAAATAATGTTGTGGTTGGGGGTCACCACAACATGAGAAACTGTATTAAAGGGTCACGGCATTAGGAAGGTTGGGAACCACTGCTATACAGCCTCTGAAGCCATACAAACCCTGTATGTTTTTTCTGTGCCTTGTGGGGGGGGTGTGTGTGTCAGGATCAGAGAAGCATCCAGCTATATCCCCATAGCCAGAAGTGAAATGATGATGAGATCTACCAGAGTTCTTTGGAGGTCTCCACTCTGCTGTAATCTTTTTGTGTCTGCCTACTGTAACACCGTCTGATGCTTTTTTGATACTGCTCCCTCCCCACAAGTTAGAAAATGGCTGTGCAAATGACTAAAAGAAATAACGCTAAGAAAACAGAGTCTTTTTAGCAGTAACTAAAATGTTTAATGAAGCAATGCAGGAAGGGCAAGTATCATGGCTTCCCCAAACAGGCTGAAATGGAAGCCACAGCTCTTATTTCTTTATCATCTGGATAAAGACTGGGAATGAAATAAAGCTGCATATAGCTGACTGCATAATCCTTTTGTTTGATTCAAATATCCTGACTACCTCTCCATAAACTACATTTTTTACAATGAGCAGATGTTATGCTTAGAAATCTACTTTCTTTGAAAAGAACATTTGAGTTGTGAAGTCGAAGGCTTTCATGGCTGGCATCCATAGTTTTTTGTGGGTTTTTCGGGCTATGTGTCCATGTTCTAAAAGAGTTTCTTCCTCATTAACATTTGAGTTAAAAAGATATTTCAGATATCAGAATTCAGTTATCAGGTCTCTGTTTTTCTGATTTCATAGAATGTCTTGAAGTACTAAAATACTACTTTTAACTATGGAAATAATGAAACTCATTTTCTTTCCCTATACAATGAATTACATCTCGTATGCCAAGGGAACAATCAGTTGTATGAGAACTGCCACAATAGTCTGACAACAGCAATACTTGCCCTTCAAAGCTGTCTGACGTTTAAAGTATCAATTATGCCTCATTAAATTTTTAAAATGAAAATAACACTGTAGAGATTTAGAACACAACTCTATACTTTAGTTAATGCTAGTGGAGTGCTACAAGATATGGTGGTCAGCACCAGCACTAAACTTGCCACCATATCTGCTATCCTGGCACAACTCAGGTGGCATAGTAGCTAAGAGGAGAGGAGGTACAAATATACAACAAATCCTATTCAAGACCTAAAGATGACTCCAACAACAGCAAAACATAACTCAGGTAACAGGTTAATCATTCTAGGACACATTTTTCACTCTGGCTTGTTCATGAACATTAAAAGCTCATAAGCAGAAAATCTGCTTATGGGAAGCTATGGGGAAATGGGATTTTTTTTCCAATGAGTGTGGAACACAGTAGAATTTCAGCTCACTTCACTAATTACAACTTTTACTTCCTCTAGATAGTGAAGTTTCTGTCTTCTTAGCACTCTTAACTTAGACATGGGTGTGCTGACCCCGGCAGAGCTGATTGTAGAACCTCACTAAACCATCCAATTGGTAGTAGTGAGGGGCTGTGTATACAAAGGACAATAGGACAATTCACCAGTTAAACAGCTTAAAATAATTTTATTTGTATTTGTTTGTTGTTAACTGCCCTTGAGTTGGCCCTGACTAAAGAGATCCTGCAGTTGACACATCTCTAAGACCCCCTATTCTCTACTGCTCTCTGTTCAGGTTTTGAAGATTCAGGCCCCTGGCCTCCCTGACTGAGTCTATCCATCTGGCATGTGGTCCTCTTTCTGCTGCCTCCTACCTTTCTTGGCATTATCATCTTTTCGAGTGAGTTGTGCTTTCTCATGATGTGGCCAAAGTATGACAGCCTCAGTTTCATCATCTTGTCTTCCAGAGAGCATTCAGCATAGATTTGTTCAAGGACCCATTTGTCTGTCTTTTTGGCTGTCCACAGTATCCTCAGCACTCTTCTCCAGCATCACATCTGAAATGATGTTTATTTTCTTTGCTGGTTTTCTTCACTGTCCAACTCTCACATCCATACATGGTGATGGGAATTTAATGGCTTGGACAGTTCTAACTTTAGTCCTCAGTTACATATTTTTACACTTTAGGATCTTATCTACTTCTCTTCCCATTCCTATTCTTCTTATTGGTTGACTGTAGTCTGTTTTCATCAGTGTTTAACCCAAGTTACAGGAAGTCTTTAACTGTTTCAGTTTCTTCATTATCTAGGTTGAATACTACCCTGAAATTAGTCATGGCAGCTTAGTACATATGTGGTCTACATTTTCACATTGGACTGACTACACTACATCACCTTCCCTTATCTGTATAATTGTGAGAAGAACTGCATGAGCAAAAGTTTCAGGTCAGCCAAGAGATGCAGAATCCTGATACTAGAATGCTAGCATGCATGCCTTCATTGTAACTAAATCCTGCGGTCTGAGTACTGTATATTATAACTGAAAGACACTGGAGAAATAAAAATATCTCCCTTACTCTCCTTTTTACAGACCTGTTTGCTCAGAAAGAGCTACACCACTCAATTAAGTGTGTCTATTCTGTAGTGCAGCACAATCACACTGTGAGGGCAACCCTTCTCTGTCTTAGATGCCTACCAGTTTTGTGAGGCTAGTGGAATCATAAGGAATTGTGTCTCACAGCTGGTTGTCACACTGAGCTGGGGTTTCATAGCATGCTGTGAAAACTAAAGATGAAGAAAGAATTAGCTTATCCTTATTAGGTTAAAAAAAAGCGAGTTTTTTAAAAATACAAACCTAGTTTATCAGAAAAATCCAAGATTTATATATACTTAAACGTAATTAAGGTCCTGAACTGTCTTAAGTATGCTAGACCGGCAAGTCAAATACTTTAACAACTACAAATTAACCCTGTTTTACAGGTTACAGTAACTCTAGTGACAAGTTTAACTACAGCAGCCCAAATGCTGTTGCTCTAATAAGCTTAGCAGATTAAAATTTAACCATTTAAGTCTAATTGACCAACTTCTTGTACAGAGATGTGACCTTGCACTCTAAGCAAGAATGTGACACAGATATTGGGCAAAACTAAACCATAAGACAAGGGAGGGAGTAACATAGCCCTCCAAGATGTTGCAAAATTGCAACTCTCAGCATTCCCCATCATCAGCTATACTAGTAACTAGAGCTGCTGGGAGCTGGAGTCCAGCAATATTTGGAGAATTACATCATTCCCAACTCTTCCCCAAAAAGATATGCTTCAACTGCAATCATGCAGAATCCTTACAGAGGATAGATGTGAACTGAAAGCCCAGCGTGGGCAGAAAGAAGTTGGAACTCTTGCATTCCTCCCAAAAATAACCTTAACCCTCCTGTCTGGAGATCAACCCCATTCAGAAATACACACTCCTTGTTAATATAAGCATACAGCACTGTAAGACCTCCCTCACCATTGTCCAAATCACACTACAGAAATAATCCAGTTTGAGACTGCTTTAACTGCTCTGGCTCAGTGCTAGGGAATTCTGGGAACTGTAGTTTTTTGAGACATTTAGTCTTCTCTGTCAGAGAGCTCTGGTGCCGCAATAAACTACAATTCCCAGCACACAGCCACGGCCATTAAAGCAGTCTCAAACTGGATTATTTCTGCAGTGTGTTTTAGGCCCAAGTGTACTTACTTTGTAGCAGCAAACTGGAATAGATAACATAGGTCTGCTATCATTGCATCTGGTAAAAGTGAAGGAGAGATTTCCACAATAAAAGCAACTTTGAAAATATAGGGTGATTCAAAAAGAACGGTGCAAGGTAACACTGTTCTCATTTGGTTTTGCACCATTCTTTTTGTAATCAACCTGTAAACCTGTTGTTGCGTGTCTCCAAGTCATTTTTTAATTATGGCAACCCTAAGGTGATCCTATTGTAGGGTTTTCTTGACAAATTTCCTCGGGGGGGGGGGGGTTTCATTGCCATCGTCTGAGGCTGACAGAGTGTGACTTGCCCAAGTTCACCTAGTGGGTTTTTATGCTCCGGTGGGATTTGAATCCTGATCTCCTGAGTTGTTGTCCAATGCTCAAACCACTACACCACACTAGACTCTCATATTTTCTTAAATTAAACCCTGGAACTGTCTTGGTTCTAGTTTGGAAGAAAGACATATAAAATTAAAATTAAATATAATTGAAGTTTTTTATTCATCTGGCATTCACAATCCCTCCTTGCCTAAATAAAAGGATACTATTGTTTATTCATATAACTTTTAAGGAATAAACCTAACTAATGCAATTTAACTTAGGGCACTCTCAGGAAATCAACAAATCAACAAAACTTTGTATGAAGGATAAGCTATGTTCTCCAATTTCTCCATTTTTCTCCAAAAAGCTGTACAAATATTCAAAAGACAATGAAAACAAAGGCTACAAAAAGTCTAGAGCCTTAGTTCCTCATGCCAAAGGGTTGGTTAACTAAGATATAATACAATGGACCAGCAAAATCTTTTTGTTTGACAAAAAGTACAAGAAAAGACCAGGTCATCTAAAAGAGGGCTATTTTATGAAAGCTGGCTTTTGATTCATTTTTTAAATGGGTATGCTATATTACTACCCATGCAAAGCACTTGACAAGGTCCAGCGATGAAAAAAATACAAGAGAAACCAGTGTTGAATATTAGTAGAAATAAAAAGTGGAAACAGATCTAAAGAAACCAGCACTAGTTGTAGCTTGCATCAACATTAGGTAGGCAATTTAGAATGAATGTGGTTGTTTTTTTAAATATATAAAATTGTAACAGTAGTTACAGCAAGACACTGCCCAAAAGGGCATGGGCTAAAAGCCCCAATGATGTTAAGGCATAGAGATACATATGTAAACAGACCCGATTATGGGGGAAATGGGGCTAAGACATCAGATTGTTTATATCCTTTTTAAAGAGGAAAATTGTTTGAGGGACTAAAGTTATTTCTCTCAGAAAAGAAAAGATCAGGAGAAAGCAACTTTGAACAGACTAATAATGGAAGAGAGAAGTACAGACGTCCCTTCAGATTCACGGGGGATCCGTTCTGGACCCTTCCATGAATCGAGAATATTGCTAATATTGGAGCCTCATTGATTATAATGGGGGCGCATTCCCGCATGCACGTTTGCGCCATTATGTCTCTTCCAGATTGCCATCCGCCAAAGACCAAAGGATGTGAATGGCAAAACTGCAAATCAGAAGGGATGACTTGTAACACTAGGAATGAACTAGTGCTTCAAGTACATTAAAAATGCTTCTCCTTTGATCTAAATTCATTTTTTTACAATATACAGCAATACACTTCTCTCTGAACTACAGACAATGCACCGTGCTGAATGCTTTATCCTCACTAAGCCCCTCCTCACCATGAGATAATGGCAGCCCTTTTTCAAAATCCTGGTAGATGCTTAGATGTGGTGAATAAATATAAACTCCTTGGTAAGTGACAGGACCATAGCTGACATGCAGTTGGCGATATTAACCCATGAAGATGAAGACCCATGCTCTACCAACCAGACCTTTTAAAAACAAAATTTTCACAAATAAATTTTGGAGTAAGATTTTTAAAAATTAAAATACTGACACACATTCGGAGTATGATACCAACCAGTAAAATTTTCATTCACTTCTTTTAAGCACTAAAATACTGTTTTGCCCAATAAAACCACCCAAATCAGTTTATAAAATGTTTTTAATATAGAATCAATAAAATGCAAGGAAAGTAACAAATTGCTCAAGCATTTTATTTGTTTGCCATCTATATGAAACAGCCTCACATCTTATCTGATCCTTCTGAGACTGAGTGTGCTAATTTCTTTATGCACAGCAGATATTCTGCATATGGTCTTTTCCAAAAGCTAGAAGGGGGGGGGCTATTACTTCTTCTAGGTGAGGCAAAAATCTAAGCAAAGTTAAAGCCTTGCTTTGCATGGAAAACTGACACAGGAGGGAGCAAAAGCTCCACCAGAATACTGAAAATGCAAATTTTATCATCATGCTGCATCTCAGAAGAAAGGGAATTTACTGAAGAGCAGATACACATCTGCTGCTTTGTACGCCATTTGACAAACATGATGCTGAAGCCTGCCTGCTCTCATAAAAAAAACCCTAATGCTCTTTTCTGCCCTAGGATCACCAGATTATGATTGCGAAACGAGAGCACTAAGAGCGGAGCTCAGAAACTGTGACGTCAGCAGAACCAGCCAACACAGAGTGACTTCATGAGCCCATGCACTACCGACACCAGCAAAACGTCTGGCACTAAAAGATTACTCTTCCAATGTGGGGTCACCATACTAACACTGTAGCTACAGCAAAATACCATAGCCAGACTTTTGGGAAGAGTATGCAATGCATGCCACCATTTTGGGACCAGTTTCATTTCTTTCCAAATACAATGCAAGACTTAGAATATTTCAAGCCAGGACTTTCTGAAGAACATTCTGCTTGAACCTGCATATAATGTATTATCTTAATCACACACCGTATTATCATCCCACTATTTAGAGCATGGGTGGACGAACTCCCATGGGGGTGGGGTGAGCTGCATTTCATTCCCAAATTGTGTTCTCTCCTCTAAACCAAATGTGTCTGGTAGTTCTGGTTTTGAAAAAAAACACACACTAGAACAGTGTGCTGTGGAAGCTAAAAAAGCCAGTGCAATTTTAGGCTGCATGAATAGAAGTACAGCATCTAGCTCAAGGGAAGTAATACTGCCACTCCATTCTGCTTTGATCAGGCCTCATCTGGAATACTGTGTCCAGTTCTGGGCACCACAATTCAAGAAGGATGTTGAGAAGCTGGAGTGTGTCCAAAGGAGGACAACTAAAATGGTGAAGGGCCTGGAAACCATACCCTATGAGGAAAGACTTAGGCAGCTGGGTATGTTTAGTTTGGAGAAGAGAAGGTTAACAGGTGATATGATAGCCCTGTTTAAATATTTGAAGGGATGTCATATTGAAGATGGAGCAAGCTTGTTTTCTGCTTCTCCAGAGAATGGAGCAATGGATTCAATCAAATAGAAAAAGAGATCCCACCTCAAAATTAAGAAGAACTTCTTGACAGTCAGAGCTGTTCAGCAGTGGAACACACTCCCTAGGATAGTGGTGGAGTCTCCTTCTTTTGAGGTTTTTAAATAGAGGCTGAATGGCCGTCTGTTGGGGGTACTTTGACTGTGCGCTTCTATGTGGCAGGGGGTTGGACTGGATGGCCCTTGTGGTCTCATCCAACTCTCTGATTCTATGAAAAGGAATTCCAAGATAAAGGCTACAATAAAACCCAAGAACATTAACCAAGTTATATGCCATCATTCATCTACTGCTCTTTTCAAAACATCAGTGAATACCAATTCACTGATTGCTAATAATAATAATAATAATAATAATAATAATAATAATAATAATAGGATTTATTTATATGCCGCCCAATGACTGGGAATCCGGGCAGCTTACAACAGAGGGGATAATAGACGGTTCCCTGCCCTCAGGCTTACAATCTAAAAAGACAGGACACAAAAGGAGAAGGGAATGGTGAGGAAGGGAGGGGATCAGGTCCAGCATTCTTCTCTCCCTCTGAGGCCTGGACCAAGGCAGATGGACCAGAGGGTGGGCTCTTCTTCTTCAGGCTAGCCCTGATGGAGCTGGGGAAATAGTTGTGCCTAATAAACTATGCTTAAGACCATATCAGTACCCAAAGTTATTTAGCTCCTCTCAGTAAAAATCTAGAACCATGTATCTGTAAGGATAAAATGGATCCTCTTTAATGAAAGTAATGTATGTGCCTTCAAGTCACCTGTCAGCTTCTGGTGACCCCATGAATATTGTATGAATTTCTTAGGCAAAGAATACTGAGAGGTGGTTTGCCATTCCACATTTTCTTTCCAAGCCTGATGTGGCTCAGCTTTCAAGATCTAGTTCCTTCTAGGAACAAATGTCGTTCTGAAACAAGCCCAATGCCTTCACTTTTTATCAAGCTACAATAAAATAAAATAAAATAAAATAAAACGTTTTTTATATTTGCATTCCACTTTTCAATCTTGAAGAAAGCCATAGAGAAAACACCCAGGGAACCAAAAAGTGAGTTTAAGAAGGTCTTTGGAGTATAAAAGCTAACCTGCTGTTTTGCTCTTTAATGCTTTCACCTATCCTGGTTATGCTCTACTAGTTTGTTTTGTTTTGCATGTAACATTACAACATTATCAAGCACTACATGCATGATCTAGAACTAATTAAAACATCCAGCCTGCACACCCTCCCCTCTACTTGCATATGTCCTCCTCTCATTTAAAACAGCATTACATCAGATACAACCACCAACAACCCATTTGAATTTATAGTTGGACATTTTAACATTGGAAAACACATCTGTGAATGTGGACTTCTCCAAAACCTGAACAGTCCTCCTTAAAATGAAAAGAAAACACCCTGGATGTATGCAGTGAAATCAAGACCTCACCTATTGTTTTGTATTTGTTAAGTGTTTTTCTTTGCTGTTTCCATGTTTTTATCTTGCTTTATATAATATAAACTGTATTTTTTTTAAAAAAGAATCATATGGCCTTTCAGATGTTGTTGGACTGCAACTCCCAACAATCCAGAACATTTAGATGTCCTACCTGATTAAAGCATTTTTATTTATTTTTTTCCTCAGTCAGAAAGGCTGTTGGAGTAGCTTACAAATAGTAAACAGCAAGCCCTTCCTTGCTCACAGGGCTAAAATGGCACAATACTAAAGCGATGGCGGGGAAAGAAGGGAAATAGTAGTTTGGGTTTCCTTTCAATAATTGGCTTTTCATTATATTTGAATTGGGGGTTGTTGTTCAAAACAAACTCTAATTAAATGACCCAGGTTTTTAATTAGGTGTGCTCTGAAACTGAACAATGCTGCTTCAGCTACTTGATGTGGTACACAAACAGTTTCCTTTCCCCCTCCACGTGCCAGGAACAAGCATCGCATTTGTGCCAAGATGCTACAACAACTCTTTCTTTCCTTCCCAAAGCTTGCTGTGGACTGGTGTCCAAAAGCCCATGGGTCAATGCTGGCCCATGAGCCCAACACCACTATAAACCACAATCTCTGCTCTAGTTAGGAACAGTCATCTTTTGTTTGAATGAGAAGTGCAATATAATTGACTAAACAAACCAGCTTGTTAACACGTTTATTAAAAAAATTGGCATGGGATAAGCAGTGAAATGGTCATTTGCTGAGTACAACAGATTTAGGGAGATAAAAACAAAAAGGGATTGTGAAAGCTCAAGAGGATCTCTTCAAATTAAATGCAGAGATGCAACTGTGGCACGCACACACACACACACACACACACACACATATATATATATATATATCATAGAATCATAGAATCATAGAGTTGGAAGAGACCACTAGGGCCATCCAGTCCAACCCCCTGCCATGCAGGAAATCCAAATCAAAGCATCCCTGACAGATGGCCATCCAGCCTCTGTTTAAAGACCTCCAAGGAAGGAGACTCTATCACCCTCCGAGGGAGTGCATTCCATTGTCGAACAGCCCTTACTGTCAGGAAGTTCCTCCTAATGTTCTTTTCCTGCAGCTTGCATCCATTGCTCCGGGTCCTGTTTTCTGGAGCAGCAGAAAACAAGCTTGCTCCTTCTTCAACATGACATCCTTTCAAATATTTAAACAGGGCGATCATATCGCCTCTTAACCTTCTTTTCTCCAGGCTAAACATCCCCAGCTCCCTAAGTCGTTCCTCATAGGGCATGGTTTCCAGACCCTTCACCATTTTTGTCGCCCTCCTTTGGACACGCTCATTTCTCAATGTCCTTTCTGA
Organism: Sceloporus undulatus; assembly: GCF_019175285.1. Taxonomy (NCBI): domain Eukaryota; kingdom Metazoa; phylum Chordata; class Lepidosauria; order Squamata; family Phrynosomatidae; genus Sceloporus; species Sceloporus undulatus. The sequence continues at coordinate 7,305,094 of NC_056525.1, read as the reverse complement.
ATTGTGGTGCCCAGAACTGGACACAATATTCTAGGTGGGGCCTGACCAGAGCAGAATACAGTGGCACTATTACTTCTCTTGATCTAGACACTTTACTTCTATTGATGCAGCCTAAAATAGCATTGGCCTTTTTAGCTGCCGCATCACACTGTTCACTCATGTTCAACTTGTGGTCTACTTGGACTCCTAGATCCCTTTCACACGTAGTTTCATTCAGCCAGGTGTCACCCATCCTATATCTCTGCATTTTATTTTTCCGTCCTAAGTGCAATACCTTACATTTCTCCGTGTTGAATTTCATTTTGTTAGCTTTGGCCCAGCTTTCTAGTCTATTCAGGTCATTTTGAATCTTGATCCTGTCCTCTGGGGTATTAGCTATTCCCCCTAATTTGGTATCATCTGCAAATTTGATAAGTATGCTCCCAATTCTGTCATCCAGGTCATTGATAAAGATGTTGAATAGCACTGGGCCCAGGACAGAGCCCTGTGGGACCCCACTGGTCACTTCTCTCCAGGATGAAAAAGAGCCATTGTTGAGCACCCTTTGGGTTCGGCCGGTCAACCAATTACAGATCCATGTATATATATTCATGTCCTGCTGTTGTTGTTGTGTGACTTGAAGTTGTTTCCAACTTATGGCAACTCTAAGGCAACTCTATCATGGGGTTTTCTTGGCAAGATTTTCCAGTGGGGGTCCCCACCTTCCTCTGAGGCTGAAAGAGGTGACTTGCTCAAGGTCACCCAGACCTCAAATCCTGTTTTCCGCAGTCCAATGTTTGCCTGATAGTCTTCAGTAAACCTAACAAACATCTTTGGGTTAAGATGGATAGCTTGATAAAAATACTGATTGAAAGTTTAGGAGGTGACTCTTCAAAAGGTTCTAAACATTATATTAACTCCTGTCTCTGTTTCAGTGTGGTGCTAGGGACAGGCTGAACCTTACAGAAAAAAGGGATCAAAAATAAAGCTGCCAATATAATACATTTACACAAATCTGTGGTGTATAGTTTTGGTCACTATAACTCAAAAAGGACACTTTAGAGCTGGAGAAAGGGCAGAAAACATCAATAGAACTGATCAGGAGTGTTTGAACAACCTTTCTACACAGGACTTTATCACACGGGGAAAACTGAAGGATTAAACAGACATTAAATGATCACACTGAAGATTTTCACACGACATCACAATTAGATAGGACTTATCCTGGCAATAACCAGGTAATAACCAGCAACAAACCATTCACAGGGAAATCCAATGAATGATTTGTTGTTGGTTATTACCTTGTTATTGCCAGGATAAGTCCTGTTTAATCGCAAGATGGGTGAAAATTTTCAACACAATTGCCTAATTTTCATGGGATAATGTTCATTTAAACCCCTGCTTTTCCCCCTATTTCCTCCCCCCATGTGATAAAGTCCAGAGAAAGGTTACAATGTTTGTGGGTTTCTAATTTTGAAAGCAATGGGTGTGAAAGAAAATTATACTGTAATTGTACTAAAATATAAACTACATTAGAACTAAAAGTATGAAGAATCTGAAGGGAGTATTTTTCTTTTCCCCTTCATCTCTTAATAGGAGAATCCAGGGTCTCTCAATGAGCCTGAACACTGGGAGATTCAGAACAGACTTTTCCCAATGCGGCAATGTTAAACAAGAGATTTGCTACTACAAGATGTAGTGGTGTTTTGACAATACAGCTTTAAAAGAGAATTAGACAACTTAAATGACAAGTTATTGATTACTATCTGTCATGACAGTTACATGTTATCTTTAGCATCAGAGGCAGCTCAAGATACCAATGGTGGGGGACACACTATTGGAGATACAAGCGTTCATATTCTGCTTCTGGGCTTCCCACTAGTGTTTGTTTGTTCATTGTAGGAAATAAGCTGCTGGAATAGAAAGGACTTTGTGAAGTCGAAGGCTTTCATGACCGGCATCCATAGTTTTTTGGGGGGTTTTCGGGCTATGTGGCCATGTTCTAGAAGAGTTTCTTCCTGATGTTTCAGAGAAGATGCCAGCTACAGATGCTGGCGAAACGTCAGGAAGAAACTCTTCTAGAACATGGCCACATAGCACGAAAAGCCCACAAAAAACTATAGAAAGGACTCTGATGTGAATCAACACAAATTTTATGAATTCATATGCAAAAACAAACCCTAAATCAATTGCATGCATGTGTATGTGCCTTCTTCAATGGGTTTCATAGCAGAGCTAGGACTCGAATCCTGGTCTCCAGAGTCGTGGCTTGCATGGCATAGTGGTTTGAGCGTTGGGCTAAGACTCTGGAGACCAGGATTCAAGTCCTAGCTCGGCCATGAAACCCTCTGGGTGACCTTGGGCAAGTCATATTCTCCCAGCCTCAGGAGAACACAATGACAAACCTCTTCTGAACAACTCTTGCCAAGAAACCCCTGACAGGGTTGCTATAAGTTGGGAATGACTTGATGGCACACAACAACAACAACAACATATATGTGTGTGTGTGTGTGGATGGGTGGATATGCACACACACATAGTGACCAGATTTAAACGGAGTCAGGACTGGTGCATTTTTAATACAAAGAGAAGAGGGAAATTTGGCAACTCCCACTGATTACATGAGTGTTTTATTTTTAAAAGAATGTGCTTAGAATTTGTCACCACTGAATTTTAGCAAAATATTTGGCAAAGGAGGTAAGAGAAGCAGTGAGGCCCAGAAAAGCAAATAGATGGGAGATGTGTGTGTGTTTCCCACCTCTTTTGTACATCAACATTGAAGCCAGTGGGAGAGCATTATGCCTGACCATTCTGAGTGGGTATTTCTTCCAACACAATGCATTTATTTAAACAAGCCAGAAGAAGAATGTCGTCTCATTTTTTTGAAAGTATTACATCTTCCTTGAGGTTGCTACTTCTGCAATCTTAAAATGCAAGACTGTTTGGCCTTACCTTTGCAATTGTCAGCTATGATGGCAGTTCTTCTTTTATGTTTTAGAAAAACTCATAATGGCTTTGGGGAGTGGGGAGAGATTGTCAACTTGGACGTAGGTAGGGGCCAAAATTAAAATAGGCTAAACTTCTTAGGGCCGCAGATAGATTTCAATCAAATATTTATTAATAATAATGAGCACTAATTAGTATTTATTCTGTCCTCCTCTTCCTGTGCCCAGCCCTCTTTTCTCAGGAGAAAGTCAAACGGCAGAGGAGCCTTGTCTGTCTTTCTCCTCCTCTGCCAGGACCTCTGCTTGGGAGAAGGCCAAGCGATGGAGGAGCCTTGAGGAGCAAATGTTTGCCCCTTCTTCTTCCACTGCATGGCCTTCTCAGGAGAAAGCCAAGTGGAGGAGGAGCCTTGTAGGGCAAGTGTTTGCCCATCCTCCTCCATTGCCCAGCCTTCTCCTCAGGAAAAAATGGAGCAGTGAAGGAGTCTTGCAGAGCAAACTTTTGCCTGTCTTCCTATTCCGCTGTCTTTTTCCATGGGCCGCCCTGTGCCCATGGGCCATATGTTGTGCAAGCCTGCACTAGCCCCTAAGGGGCATGCTCAAAAAGTTCCAACAGTAAACCTTGGGCCAAGCTCTTTAAAGACAAAGAGAATGAAACAAAACCCAAAAAATGCCAAACTTACTTTATCACTTAGCAAGGAGGGGAGATTTTCTGTTTATGAAGGGCAAGGAAAAACAAAAGGAAGTGTTTGAAGTTTAAGATTTCTCTCAGTAACCTGCAAAAACACAGGGAATTTTTTTCAAAAGCACAGTTGTGTTATAACAAAATTTCTTATGCCAAATTTGGTCTAGAACATACTGCAAAAAATAATCCAGTTTGACACCGCTTTAACTGCTCTGGCTCAATGTTAGGGAATTCTGGGAACTGTAGTTTTGTGAGACATTTAGATTTCTCTGTCAGAAATCTCTGGTGCCACAATAAACTACAGTTTCTACATAAAAATAAACTACTGTTTCTGCATAAAAATGAATACTTAGGAACATTTCTACATTTGTGAGGTCTCTCTACTCTTCTATGCTGTGAATTGGGTGTGAACACATAAGGGTGCTTCAGGTCCCCAGGTGCAAGTTTTAAGAATTATTTCATAAAAGCATATCCCTCTGAAATATTAGAGAAAATGTATGGTTGCTGTGGAAATAAAAAGACTCCCAAAGGGAAGCAACCCGAGTTGTTTGTAATAATAATAATAATCTCCTTCATAGAATTTCCTTCATAGAACTGTAATTTCCTTTATAGAACTGTGTTTCATTGATTTCCTACCTCTAGACCATAATCCTGTATGTTTCTGTTTATCTGCTAAAGTCAATTTATGTCCCACTTCCAACAGCAGAAACAGAAAAGTAGAAAAAAGGGGCCCAAGCATGTGCCCTCTAAACTCAAAGGCTGCACCATTTTACCAGTCATATAATGGTAGATCTAAAGGGAAAAAATGGAAATATGTCATGTCAACAATGCAGACTGCAGAAGAGACATACATCTGTTTCATGCAAGAAACAGTTTGTCTCTTCAGCAAAAGCAACCAACTGCAGTCTTATATATTGCATGTTTTAACACTGTAAGCATATCCATGAAGGTTTACAATTCTGGCAGAAACTCTGGGAACCTCATCTTTTCTTGAACCCAATGGGATTTAAATTGCAATAGATAAATGGAGCTAGATGCCTCCATCTTCAGAGATAAAATGCCCCACCACAGGAAAGAAAAGCCATTCCCTGCAAGGTTCCCAGGAAGATTTGACTGATCACTGCTGGCAAAATAATATAGGTGGACTTTTACTCTGATTGAACAAGGCTGTTATGTACTTGAAAATATGAAAACAGTGAATGCCAGGGTTTTTTAAGGCTCAGTTATTATTTCTGAGTGTCTGGGATTGGCCTTATTAGCTGATGAACTCAGTTTTATACATACTCAGTCCTATTTATCAGCAAACAGTCTTGAGATAAAATATTGCTTTTAATTGTTTCAACAGATGTTTGGTGGGGGTTATAATTCAAAATCAAAGACCATGTTTGGTCCAAATGTTACTTGGGCAACACAGAAACATTCCCTACAGACATTGCTGTAGATTATAGACTGACACGTAGTTTGTGGATCAGAGGCTCAATATACCAAACTATCAGTGACCTGGTGCTGGGGTTCCAAAGGTTACACAATTGCCTACATATTTATTATATCAAGTACAGACCACAACAACATATTCTTTTAAAATTGCTTCAAAGGGAAACACGCAAAGTTATAAAGCATGATCTCAAAAATAATTTCAATTGGTTAGGTATTAATACAGAACCATTTACAGTATTTGACACACACACACACTTTCTGACTTTAGTCATCAATTTTCAATTTTTCCCTTTCTCTTGCCTTTGTTTTGGTGGTTGCTACTGCAAAAGCTGCATCATAACATTACGTAGAATTTCTTATTCCCTTCAACTATTCTATCACTGAAATATCTGAATCCCAAGAAAGGAGTAACTATAACCAGGCCTAATTGTTCTAGCCTGGATCTCTCAAGTCTTGTGGTGTTGGTTGCCAAAATAAACTGTCCATGGTATCAAGTATCTTTACAGAAGAGATGGGCAACTTCAGATTTTTGTGCTGCTTTCAAGTCCTGTCCAATTTAGGGCAACCCTATTCTTAGTAAGATTTATTCAGAGAAGGTTTGTCATTGCTTTCCTCTAAGGCTGAGAGACCATGATTTGTCCAAAGTCATCCAATGGGTTTCAACATCTCAGCAGGAATGTTGCTTCAGGTGTTGTTGTACCGTAACTCTGATAGCTAGTATAGCAATGGGTGAAGTTGCACTCCACCATCTGAAGGTGCACAGTTACTTGTCCCTTCCTAGAAGTCATAAAAAACAGAGGCTGGTGAAATAATAAGCTATCCATGGATACAATTTGGAAGAAATCTCCAGAAGGTTCAAAGAGTTTTTGTTTACTTAAGCAAGGTTTACCTGACTTGGTTGCTTCATTTCACAAGTGCATATTGTTAATTTTAATTGAAATTTGCTTCAACATATTCAATGGTTCTTCTTTTTTGTGGTGTAGGAACCTATCCTACCCTGCCCTTGCTATTTCTGCCCCAGTGCCAAATTTTCTGTTAAAGAAATATTGCCTAGAAACACATCTACTTTGTTAAGTGAGGTATTCTGGTACTATGGAACTGGCAGCAAGAATCCATACTGTCAACTGTTGAAGTATACTACCAAACAGAACAGTGTGTGGATTGAGGGTTGGTGTGCTCAATCCTTAAATTTAGATACCTCCTTCAAAACCAGAGGTCTTGCCTTCTGCTTTATCCTAGTTTCTATAAAAAGAGTAAAACAGAAAATTCCCCACTGAATACTAAGAACACCAGGACCAGCAAGCTGGAGGTTTGTGCTAGGGACTGTATCACAGAGAATAGAAGAATAAGGGAGCAACTCTAAGAGCAAGCTGTGGAGACCATCTCTTTTTAGATGCTCCATTATTTAGAATATACATCTATACTGCCATCCATCTTTGTACTAAAGCAGAGGTTTCACTGAGTGACCTGCCAAGAGGCAAAAGGCAGCTTTGGAAGGAAAATGACAATACAGTTTGAAAATGTCAAAGTAGAGAGGGTTAAACCAAAGCACTACCCAAGCTTCACTTTCAAATTCAGTCAAGCTGAGTGAGTGAGTGAGTGAGTGTGTGTGTGTGTGTACGCACGCACACTAGGAAGTTGTTTCTAAAACAGCAGAAGATCCTGCAATCAAGAAAAGTGCTTTCAAAGGGAACAGATATTGAACTGACCCAAGTCTGATCTTCATATAGTTGCAGTCAAATCAGTTCAGTTTATGGTGACCTCCATGAATGAGACCTCCAAGACTCTGTGATATTAAGAAGTCTCCCCTGGTATTGCAAAGCCAAGGCTCTGGCTTTCTTCATTGAGTCAATCCACCTGTAGCACAATTTCCTACTTTTCCAACTGCTTTTCACTTTGACTGGCTTTACTACCTTTCCCTATGTCCTGCCATCTATCATACAGTTGGCCCTCCTAATCCATTAATTTTTTATCCACAGATTCAAGCATCCACAGCTTGAAAATATTCAAAAAAAAGTATAAATTCTAAATAGCAAACTTTGATTTTCCATTGTATATAATGGAATCTTCCATTGTATATAATGGAATTTTCCATTGTATATAATAGAATTTTGCTCTATCATTGTATTTAATGGGACTTGAGCATCCACAGATTTTGTTATCCATAGGGGATCCTGGAACCAAACCCCAGCAGATAACAAGGTCGCACTGTATATACAAAGCATGATAGCATTAGTTTAGTCATTAGATGACACTTCACACTGTAAGAGGGAAAATTCTACACTGTAGGAAGTTTTACATTAGTAGGGGGTTTTCCCCACATCCTCAAATGGGGAACCCAATTTTACTGCTCTTCTTGTATTGCTCTTGTTGCTCCTACTGATGTTGGGACCACTGGAGACAAAGACTGATGAGTCTAATATGATTGTCTGAAAACCTTTCTTTCATGTCATCTTGAAATACATACATCACATTTCTTATTCCCTTGCATGTATTTAACTACCTTGCCTGATAAAGGAATTTGTGGTTTCAAAAATTACACCAAGAATTCTGTGCCTTTTGGTTGGTCCAATAAAGAAAGTATTTTTTTTTTTAAATCATAGAATCATGGAGCTGGAAGAGATCCCCAAGGGTCATCAAGCCCAACCTCCTGTCATACAACTAAAGAACCCCCAAGAGATGGCCCTCCAGCCTCTGTTTAAAAACCTCCAAATAAGGAGACTCCACTATCCTCCGACGGAGTGTGTCCCACTGTCAAACAGCTCTTACTGTCAGGAAGTTCTCCCTAACTGGAGCAGCAGAAAACAAGCTTGCTCCATCCTCAATACAATACCCCTCACATATTTAATCATGGCTATCATATCACCATCTCTTCTCCAGGCTAAACATACCCAGCTCTCTAAGTTTCTCTCCATAAGGCATGGTTTCCAGACCTTTCACCATTTTAGTTGCCCTCCTCTGGACACACTCCAGCTTGTCCACAATCTCTTTGAATTGTGTTGCCCAGAACTGGACACAGTATTCCAGGTGAGGCCTGACTAAAGCAGAATACAGTGGCACTATGACTTCCCTTGATCTGCACACTATACGTCTATTGATGCAGCCTAGAATCGCATTGGCCTTTTTACTGCCACACCACACTGTTGACTCATGTTCAACTGGTGGTCTGCTAAGACTCCTAGATCCCTTTCACATGTAGTCTTGTTAAGCCAGGCATCCCCCATCCTATATCTATGCATTTCAGTTTTTCTGCCTAAGTGCAATACCTTAAGTTTCTTCCTAATGTTCCCCTATACTGAAACATTTTGCAAATAGAAAATCATTTCATCACGGAAAGGCGTAGCCTAGATTTTAGAATCTCTCCCTTTTGATATGCTAGATTTTTACATATGAAACCATTTTAAAATGCAACCCTTCCAAAATGCACTTGCAGACCCACCCCAGACTGTAAATGAGGTCTCTTACTAAAAAAGCACACATCCTTATCTGAATGTTTAATGAAAATTTAGAATCACTGGATATTCAGGACTTTTAGTAGAAAAATAGTAGTTAATTCAGTAGATATTTCCCTACACCGAGCAATCAAGTGTCTCCAAGAGCCCACCAAGTAAAGTAATCTCAGGATTTAACAATGATGTTTTAACCCTCCCCTTATTGTTTGGTTGCAAGCTCACTCCCACAGCTATCCTATGGAGCAATTCTCAAGCTTTCTCCATATTGCAACTCATCCCCTCCAGGCTCACCTCCCCCAAAGTACTTCATTCAGCAGACTGTCAGAACCATGGACAGCTGGTGTTTCATGGATCGTTTTTATCACATTTACTTTTTTAGACCATGTTAGTAACCAAGCTAACAAACATTCACAATGTTTTATCGGGAAATCTTTAGAGGTCAGATTATAATCCATAAACAGGTTGGGTTCCTGCTCCATTTGGTGTCCTGAAAAAACAGTGCTAGCCCCAAAGCACGAGAAGGGAATATTTTGCCAATAAGATCTTCACTTTGAGAAAGGAAGACATTTATATAAAACAATGTAGATTATCTGATCATTGCAACTCCTTGTCCTGTTCTTTTTGTGGGAATGAGTGTGTTATGTCTGCTTGACACAATGGAAAATTAGAGGAGACAAAACAAAATTCTCTGTTTTATTTATGTTGACATTTTCCTCTGTTTTTATAGTTTATGCCTAATAAAATGGCAAAACCAGAGGTTCCTTACAGTTCAGGACCTTATAATTTCATCTGCAACAACAAATTTTAAAAAATTAAAAAAGCCAATGTGAGTGAACTGTACTGATCTGAAATGAAACTGAAATACATCACAAATGTGACAATTTTATGCTAAACAAAATTCCATACTTATATCATGTATACACATAATACTAAATATACTACATCTTATGTTTATAAAACAACATAGCGATCTTCAATCTGTAAAGGATGCTAATAACACATTTTTCCCATTTTTCCAAAAATGTCCTTTTAATTCCAAGAAGAAAACGGAGGGGAGCCATTCCTTCCCCATGCCTTGAACATTTCTGCAAATTTTACACCTCTAAGCTCATTCCTCAGCTTTGAATGAATGCAAAACAATTTGAAATACAGCCTTCATTCACATGGAAGATGGCAAAGAAAGCCTAACATGTCACACTCCAAAAATATTTAGAATCTGATATAGTTACCTTCGTATGTGTAGAAATAATAATAATAATAATAATAATAATAATAATAATAATACTTTTATTTGTATCCCGCTTTTCTGTTACAGTATTCTGTAATAATCTAGGAAAGCATGAGAATTTTTGAAGATGGACTCATTTCCAATGGCCTTTCCCTTTCACCTAAAGCACAGCTCTAGGAGGAAGGAATGCTGCAGCCGCACAACAGAAAGAATCCAGTTTGACACCACTTTAACTGTTGTGGCTCAATACTACAGAATTCTGAGAACTGTAGTTTTGTGAGACTTTCAGCCTCCTGTCAGAGAGCTCTGGTGCCACAACAAATTATAATTCCCAGGATCCCATAGCATGAGACCATGGCAATTAAAGTGGTGTCAAATTGGGTTATTTCTACAGTGCGGATGCAGCCTAAATCACCCTTCTATGTTTTCAATTTTTTCTCTCACAACCTTTTCTTACATGCTTTTTCTCTGCTCTAAAGCACTCTATTTTGTCATTTTTCTCCCAAAGAGTTCCAAACATTCATTTCCTATAAGAAAATAACATCTGAAATCCCAAAGAAGACAAAAGTACTGGGGGGGTTGGTTTAGTATAGAAAGTCATGCCAACAGGTTTTTCCTCCAATGAAGAAGAAGCCACTGGGTATCAAACCTAGAGTCAGAAGAGAGCATCACAAACCCACAGAGGAAACCCAATTGAAACATCCATTATTTAGTACTGGTCAAAAGCCCGCCACAGAGATTTAGTTAGTTCTTAAAATTAAGCCCTATCTTTCTGTCCCTCCAAAAGGCATTCAAGGCAGCTGACAGTTGTAAAACTCAAGTACAACAACTTTATTTTTTTAAAAAACTGTATGTTTTTTGGTTACAGACAAGATTCATAGGTTTAATTGAAACTAACTTTGTAAATACAGATTTCTGAGAACATCTATAACCCAGAAAGACAAAATTCATTTAAGACTGAAAGATCAACTTGAGGAGTGAAGCAAATTAATGCATTGTATATATTTTAGTTTAGAGTCCAGAATTCTCATCCTGTTCACAACGCAAGTAAAACATTCATGAGATCACTCAATTTATGTAGCTACCAAACAGGATACATGACAAAGCAATTCCAGTCTCCTCGTCTAGTCAATTCATTCCCTCCTCCTATACAAGAGTATATAACATCTTAATAAACTCAAATAGTGAGCATTCAAGGAAAACTGAGTAAGACAGTAAATATATTTCAGTACAACTAACACAACAGAATCACAGAATAAGTCTATTCTTTAAAGAGTCATCTTCTCTGCCAATGGTTCCCAACAGAACTTAACAGGCTTGATTTGCAAATTTTACATTTTATGTATTTTCCTAAGTTGATGCATTACAAAGCATCAGGAAGTAGGATGAGTCACAAGCACAAGCAATGATTAGACCTCAGTATGGTATATAGGTTAAATGGAACTACAATAGACATTGCAAAACATTAGGAAGCACCAGTACACTCCGTCATTATTCAATTATTCTGAACAAATTAGTTTGCACTTACATTCCTGGACATTTATGATCTACCTGAAATTCGGAGTGAGCAAGAGCATAAAATAGATTAACACATACAGATGATAATTTTAAAAGGGATGCTATCTCAAGTAAACCAACTCTGACATTTTGCTTCATACTTTTGGCATGGACTAAAAGCAACAAGCAGCCAGTAGTTTCCATCAATTTATTTAGGGATGTCTCAAGACAGACTTAGAAAGTTACTTTACTCAGCAAGTCTGCATTTCACAATCAATTGCTGCCGCAGGCAAAAGCGTTGAGGGTTATTTATATACTTGGGAGGCAACTGATTTTTAGAAACCTCTAGTCAGGGGATTAGATTTTAGAGGCCTACCACCTTACATTACATGTTTTGTAAAGCTATAAAGATTTTAAAGGAAATGAGAAATCATGTCATGATGTACCACATGTCCTACAGAGCCTGGAAGTAGATGGAACAACACATACAAGCAGCAGGGGGTGGGCTACTCCTTGTGTCACGCTTTATCCTGGAAGATGTAGTTATGGCAACACATAACGGGAAAAAGGAAAAAACAACACAGAGTTGGATATTCAGCAACATACCAGTGCTTAACAATATAGCTAGAACCAATCTTTCTTACGACTAATATTCAACTGTCCGTGTTAACTATTGGACACAGCCAACATATGCTGGCAACTGGCAACTTGAGGGGCACTCTTTAAAATCTATTTTGGAGGAACACATCACTGAAGTTTTATACGGAACTTTGAAAATTCTTAAATTTTATTCTATGTCAATCTAAACTATTGTCTAATTGGCCCAGAGGGAAGGAGGAAGATGGGCTCAAATGCACTAGCAGAGATAGGAAATAAAGAAATTACCTGAAAAAGAAGTCTTAGCTAACCCTTTCTTGAACATTTGTCTCACTCACCAGATATCTAAAAGCTGGTGGTCATTTTTATAAATGGAGCAGCATTGTGTTACAAAAACACAGTTACATGGTGTGGAACTAATAAACTATTCCACCTGTTTTATTAAGACTGTTAACTAAAATATTAAATTGATCGTAACGCAAGTCTTCTCTATAATCATTTCATAAAAGCAACCACACTATGACACAAAAAGTAACAGCTTCAGAGAAGTGTTATTATGTGCTCAAGAAATAACATTGTGTTCCTATCTGCACCTTCTTTCTGGTTTGGGTGCCATTTTTCATAATGGTTAGTGAAACTGAGGGTAACTGAAAATCACTTTCAAAACGCTACGTGAAGTTAAAAAGCTCTAGGAGAAAAGTCGTATGAGGAAAGGATAAAGGAACTGGGTATTTTTAGCCTAGAGAAAAGAAGATTAGGAGGGAATGTATTGACACTTTTCAAATATTTAATATTGGATGCAACAGAGGCAGGGCAGTGAACAATGTGCTTGAAGGTGAAAAAGGATGGTTTATCTGAGCTTTAATAACAATTTCCTAACTAGCTGAGGTACATGAATTGAACAAGCTGCATAAGGGCAAAACTAGATGTTAACTCAGCAAATAAGTTGCTAAGTCCACAGATGCCAAAATATGGAAATGCAGAAAAGAACATTTACAAAGGAGGACTGCTATGTGCTGTCTTTATCTTTCACCTGTCCACTAATTATCCACAACAAATGCTCCCCAGACTGTTTTTCCCCGTACAGTGAGGCTTATGTCTAATATGAAGCTAATCTGCTAGCATGAGTAACAAAACTCCATCTCCACCTGAAGGAAGGGAGAATAGGGGGAAAGAAAGTTAAACCCCAACTAAATTTCCCCATGCAAATACCCCTACATCATCATAAGAGTTGGAAATCCCATGTTTCCCTCATAAGATCCAACTCTACTCTGAACTGAGAAGGTTCCTTACTTACTAGATTTTAAAGAAAAAAGAGGACAGGTTTTGATCAATTGAAACCTTGCAGGGATGATTCACACAACCGTGGTGGAAAATCTAGAGTATTGCAATATGACAGATACAAAGCACACATTGTTGTACATATCAGGTAGGGGACCAACACATATAGGTCTACACATACCTGCACATTCAAGCCACCATGTGCACTATGAAGTGGATGTAAAAGAAATTATACAGGCCTACTACCTAGATGCACCTAAGTAAACCTGAAACTAGGAATTTCATTCCACCAGCCATAGGACTTCCCCAAGAGGCCTCCTGTTTCAAGTCAGACTCCATGCTCAGCACTATGCTTGCCAAGAGTTGCACCTATCCCACAGGGGATACCGGGTGCACAGCGCTGGGAGGGAGAAGAGAGTATACTCCCAAAGGAAAATTTCACTATCCAATGATCATGCAACATTCCTAGAGACCTTGTGTACTCTCACACAGACAGATGCCACATGTGTGTCACCTGCATACCATCATGGGAATGTGTTGAAACCTAGGACTTCATGACTGGCTACCAGAGCAAATTATTCAGTACATAGACTACAGGTATTTAAATGGAGAGAACTGGCCCCATGAATGCAGAGATTGGCCACAAAAACAAAATGATACCCCGGTAATGACTACTCAACCTCACCTTCAGCAGTTCTGCATGCAGAACCCTTCCATCTTTCCATCTAGCCCACTAAATTCTGACAGCACTTTCTGTTTTGTGTTTCTAACATTCTTTGCCAGCTGTTATCTGTCATGTTTTGTTCCAAAATGCTCATTATTAACTTCAGTCTTGTCACAGAAACATACAGCATTGAAGGCCTAATCAAATTATATACAAAATTGTATAATTTATAAATTATATACAAAATATATAAATATATAAATTATATACAAAATATATAAATTAAAACTGTCTATTTACAAAAGTTTCTTCTCAACATTTGAATACTGATATCAATCTCTTATTCTGCTCTACTCAGCAATGACATATGCATGCATCAGCTATCAGTACCAATAATAATTTAATATATAATAGATAACCTATAGGAGAAGGAAAGCGAGCATAAGCCACTGTGAGATCTCTCTGTTTTCACAATACAAGAGAATAGCACCAGTTAACCCAGATGATTCTCAGTTATTCTGAAAGCTGGGTAATAAAGAAGCCAGTTCACTTGATATCAACAACTGTGCAACACAGACAACTGTGCACACAAAATAGCAGGCCCTAATCAGAAACAAATACTCAAACACTAACCAACATTTCATAAGGAGTCTACATACAGTTAAGCATCTGCCTATAACAGTTTTGTAGATATTTCCTTGCCCAACTGATGTCCAAACTTGCCTGGTTTTGTAAGGAAGGGATGTTGCAGCACCTAGTGCGGATACAGAGACAGTAAAATAAAATGCCACAATCTGGAGAAGTTGGGGGTAAGGAGTCTACAAAAGAGTCATTTACAGACTTAACTTAGAATATAAAAACTTAATTTGTAGCTATGGGGCAGCAAACAGGGCTAAATGTTTCATTTACTAAATTCTTTCCTATAAACCTAGACACTGATGTACACTTTAGAGTTCCAAGATGAAGAATAAAATTTGAGCTGGCTGTTGGCATGTTAAACTGGGGGAAAAGCAGTAGAAGCAATAAAAGATTCCTTCAAGGAAGATGTGATGAAAACAAAGACAATCTAAAAGCAGTAGGTAAAGGACATACACAGGCTATCACACCTGTCACAGTCAACACTACAATACACATTTGAACAGGGTCTAAAGAAGGGAACAAAAATAAAGCAAGCATGCAAAGTATGCAGCAGCTAGGATCAGTTATGATGCTGACCCTATTGGAGGCAAAGGTAAGGAAAATCTGATGGAAGAAAGGCTATTCCAGAAAGTAAGAAGAACTGCTCTTGTCTTGTTGAGCCTCTTATTGTCAGGATTCTCCAGCACCTTTAAACTTCTTGACAACTGGCCAGGCCTAGCAAAGAGATCTGGCAGAGATACACCTGCTTGATACTATCAAGGATACTATCAGCATTACATTTGCCAGGAACCTTTCATCTCCCTTCTCCCAAAACTATCAGAAGAGCATGGGTGAGCTCTGCCATCATTAATATGAGCTGCGTGAAGCCAGTAATCAACAGTGACACTTTCACACCCCTCCTTGCTTCCTCCTCTTCAAGTTTGTTTTCCTTTTCAGTAGGAACGGAACAAACCAAAATGTGTTAACTTGTTAATTGGAATGGCTTTATGTGAACCTGTAAGACAAATGAATCATACATTACTAGCAATATAAAGCTGAAATCAAATCTGCTGAATGGCAACACCTTCAGCAATGGGAGGTGGTATACCAATGAATGTGTACTTTCCTTTAGTTCTACTATGCCTGTATTTTGGAGAGGAGAAAAGTATACATTCACTATACATCTACAAATCGGTCCCATGATCAACACTGGGATTAAAGATAGATCCTATATCCCAAATGAAAATGATTGCCCTATTGTAATCAATGATACAACTATTGGTTCCATGTTGATTTTCATCCCAAAGTTTAATTTCTTTCATGAGACGGCAGAGATGCTGACACAGCTCATCACTATTATTTATATATTTTACAAATATTTATAGATAACCAGTCTATAAATATGTATTTATGGATGACAAATCGAGCTCTGTCTTACAAAGCTTTGCTTCAGTGATCAACACAGTGCCATAAATTAAAGGCAACCTCACCTTTTTGGCAGCAAAGGAGAAAATTACACCAATAAAACAGCTTGAACTGATAAGGCAGATTTCATCTCCCTCTGGTTTAAAGTGATGTACTGACTTTGTCCTTTACCCTTGAATACACATTATCTTACAGAGCTTGCAGCCTGAGACACAGCATAAGACGCAAAGACCAACAACAAAAGCAAGTAGGACAAATTTACTGCAAACTAATACTTCATTTGGATAAACCACAAGCAAGATGTAAAAACCAGCTAAGCCCATCTGGGTCAAACAGCACCAGTATCCAGCATGGAGGACTATCTCCTTCTCCACAGGGCGAGTGCCAGACCCACCAATCTAACATGCTCCAGTATTAAAGTCAACTGCATTGTGCCACCATGTCTATAACTGCAAGGTATTGATAAAGCATAAAAGAGACAATGAAGTGTGTGTGACTCATCTTCCTTGCTCAGTTCATCCAGAATCATTTGCAGGCATTACCTCTTGGGCCTAGAAGAACGCTGTGTTCACCATTCAGCACCAGGCGGGGAGAGCACACACCCAGCCTCTCAGACTTGTTTTACAAATGCAGCTAAGACATCACAACATAAAACTGAAGGAGGTAATATTTCTGAGGATTCATTAATTAAGAAACGAAGCCTCTTTACTCCCCACCCACTCCTGTCATTCTGGATCTCACTGAACATGCAACAGTCATGAGAAATAGAAAGCATTTATATATCTGAGAAATTTTAAATAATTAATTAGGTACTTGAAATTGCAAGCGAAGAGAATGCAAAGACGTACAAAGCCAGCCCCGTCCCCTTGGCACAAAGTGCATGCATGTCAGCAAAAAGACAAGGAGTTCCCCAGCCTAGCTTCACTGAGATTTCCCCATAGGAATTACAATTTTATCAACCCCATCCTTCAAATTATATTAAACAACAATAACACAAGACACATCTTATATGAACTGCAACACAGCCCAGGGGCTTCGCCTTTTCATCATCTATCTCCTTATTCCCTCCCTGCCCATTTACCCCCCCCCCCCCCCCCCCCCCCCAAATCCACTTCTTCCCAATTACTTAAAGCTCTTTCTCTTGGCACACCTTCTCTTCTTTACTGGCATGAACTCAGTTGTTTCAGCTGGCAGAAACTGAAAGGAGAGGTGTTATGTCATAGAGGAAGGAACAGAAAACTCCCTGCCCAAACACTTTCTTTTTCACACGCACAGGAAAACACCAGCTGCCTAACATCGATATTTCCTAGAGCCATATACACTATATGTTCCTTATGTCCACTCTTGTCATTTCATGTGCACATCCCCCCCCCACGCACTCATATGCGACTGGCTCCACCATCTTCCTCTGCCACAGATGACCATCCCATCCATCTCACCTTCTCCCCCACAACCACAACGCCTTCCCTTTCCTATCCCAGTTTTCCTTTTCCTGCCCCTTCCCCTCCACCGCAACCACCCAGCTTTCTTAATTTCTTAACCTTTTATTCCCCCTCACCAACCAGTCTGCTCCCCTCCACACATCAATTTCACCTCTGTACTCCACAACAACCCCCTACACAAAGAGGGAATCCAACGCTTGGCTTCCACACCTCTCCTCCTATCAACCCCAACTCAACAGCACACACCACACACCCTATTGCACACAGCCCCCTCCTCCTCTCCCACCCAACCCCATTCCACCCCAACGCCCCTTCATCCCGCTGACCTTCACTTCCCCTCAGCCTGGCCACAGCTCCCCCCTAGGAGCCCCCATCCTTGCCTTTTGCCCTATCCTCCCACAGGAGTGCCATAATCTCCTCCTCCCACCATCACCCCCCCCATAATTTGCCCACGGCCCTGACAACCTACACTTCCCCCCTCAATTTTTGTGACAGGTATTACCACGACACCGTTTTGCTTCCCCCATGCCCTGCCCACCCCTAGTTCCCACAGCCTCTCCACTTCCACACAATTCCCCACAGGAGCGCACACCGCAGGCATCAGCCTCACACCCTCTCCCCCCCAAACTCAACTGAACTACAGCCCTTCCCTTGGCTCCCCTCCAACACTTTCATCCGTTTCCACCCCAATGCACCCACATTTCCTTCCATACCTCCTTCAGACTGACCACAGCTCCTTCCCTAGGCCCCCAACCCTTGCTTTTACTTATCCCCCAAGTCCTACATACCCCCTCCTCCCACATGACACCCAGCCCTCCCCAGTTTTTGCCATAGCAATTATGCCCCAAACACTCATGCTTCCTTTAGTTTTGCCACAGCCTCTCCCCCACAATCCCCCCCAAGGCTTGTTTCCACACCTCTTTCTCCCTCAACACAATTGCCCCACGCCTCTTCCTAGTTCATCCTCTTCCATCACCTTCACTTCGCCCCTGCCTCAGACCGGCCAGAGCCCCTCCCCAGAGCCCCCCCTGCCTTTCAACAATACCCCCCCTTTCTGCTATAACCCCCTCATCGCGACACCAACCCAGCCCCCCAATTTGCCAAGGTCCTGTGATTCTCCAGACCCCCCCCCCAAATTCCGCCACAGCAACAATGCACCCTCCGCCCCCCAACTAATTTGCCCCAAGCCCCCTCGCCTCCTTCACAGTTCCTCCTCCTCTCCCAACCCCATCCCCCCCACCCGCAAGCCCCTTCCCTTGGCCCCTTCCCCTCCCCACCCCCTCAGACAGGCTGCTCCCTCCTTTGGCCATCTTCCCCCCCATTGCTGAACCATCTTCCTCCCAATGTTGCCCAGGCCCTGACCCCCCCTCCAACACCCCCTCTATGCCTACCAATCAGACCACAGCTTTGCCAAGCCCCCCCAAATTCCGCAGTGTGATTCCCCTCCATCCCTGCTCAGCCCCCATCATCCCCTCAAAGGAGCCACAGCAATCAGGACCCCCCTCTTTTGCCGCAGCCCCTCCCTCCAAGGCCCAGTGCCTTGGCCCACCCCCCAACCCCCCTCCCATTCATTTGCCATCCCCCCACCTTGCCTCTCCCATTATTACCCCCAATTCGGCCATAAACCCCTCCCACGCTTTCAGGGAGTCACAGCCCCTCGAATTCGGGGAGCCTGTCCCCCCAATTCTCCCACAGCCCCCTCTTCCTCCACAGTTCCCCCAATTCGGCCCACGGTCTTCGTCGCCCTCAGCTTCCCAGCCACAGCCCCCCATTTCTCCCCCAAAGGCCGGAAGGGCGCCCCCCAATGCCTCCCGGAAGGCAGCTGAAGCCAGGCGATGCGGAGGCGCCAGGCCTTCCTCCTCTCCTCTCCTCACCTGCCTGGAGGGAGGCAGGCTGGGCGCCCGAGGGGCCTCTCCGCCGAGACCGGAACCGAGGGAGGGGAGCGAAGGAGCCAGGCGGCAGAGGCCCGGAGGAGGAAGAGGCGAAGAGACAGAGAGAAGCCGGAGGGAAGGAGGAGGCGCGAGGGCCGGGGCGACGGACGTAGGGTCGTGCGCGCGCACGAGGGAGAGACGGCGGCGCGCGCGGCTCCCGCAACCCACCAGCGACGTTCTGAGTAGAGGCACGGGAGCGCGCGCGACAGGCACTAGCTCCGCCCAGCTATTGCTGCGCATGCCACTTTGCTATCTGGCCCCTTCCATTCTGAGGGAATAATAATAATAATACAACAACAACAATTAGTAGCTTATAATAACTGTAATATTTATAGAAGACAGTGATGACAATGAAACAAAAAAAATATAGTAATCTTCTAACTATCATAATTATACTGATCTCTATAATAATATAGTAATAATAGTAACACAACACAAAAATATATACTATATAACTAATTATAATAACCATGTAATGCAGTCTGTATAATAACTATAATAATAAAAATGGTACCTATAACTATTGTAATTGATGATACTAACTGTAATAACAAACCTATATAATGCAACAAACAAACATATAGTTATAATAACTATCCTGATGATGATGATAAATAATAATAAAATAAATCTTATTTATATCCCGCCCTTCCAAAAGATCAGGGCGGCTTACAATATGCAACGAATGCCAACAAATACAGGTTAAAAAACTAAAAACATCAATACAACAATCTAAAAACAATAACAAAGGCCCCGTAGCCCCCATCATGGCCACGGAGAGAGGGAGGACCCACAGGTATTTATCGGGGAATGCCTGCTTGAATAGGAAGGTTTTGAGATTCTTCTAAATTGGGCCAGGGTGGTGGATGAGCGCGGAGCTCCGTGGGCAGCTGTTCCAAAGGGCTGGGGCAGCTGTGGAAAAGGCCCTTTAGAAGTAGAACGAACCTAGCCCCAGGCACCTCAGCAGTTGCTGCCCCGATGTTCTGAGGGTGCGAGGCGGGATTGTACGGGGAGAGGCGGTCCTTCGGAATGATGATGATGGATGCTGAGCATGAGCATGATGATGATGATGCGACGCTATGCATCTATCATCTATCCCCATTCTAATGATGCATGAGACGGACAGTCATAACAACACCAAAGTATAGTACATATAACTACTAATAAAAATGATGATCGTAACAACACAGGGAACCTAGTACAGTACTCTGTCAGACTGCCTAAGAGCTAATACATAGCGCAACAAATATCAGTATCCATAATAAACTGTCATAATTCTGATGATGATGACAACGTAACAAAACAACAAAAATATAGCTAGAACAACTATAAAACTAATACTAGTAATGACCACAACAAAATACAATATCAATAACAACTCTATTAATAATGATGATATTGTCAGAATAATCTGTGCCAGGGTAGCTGGGTTGCCATAGCGCACGGACCTCCAAACGGGCAAAAATGTAGGACAAAATTTTCAAATGTAGGACACACAAAAATGTGTCCTACATTTGAACACATTCTGTCCCACATTTTCCCTGCGCGATCGCGGCGGGAGCGAAGGCCCACAAGCGGCCGAGGGAAGCCTCCACTTAAGGAGGCTTTCCCTCCCCGCCGGGGCCACAGGCCTCACCTGCGGATCGGGAGGGCCAGGATCGGGGCCTCCCCTCATTCCTGGCCCCGGCTGGGACCGAGAGGCCGGAAGGGGACGGGACGCCGGCGGCGCGTAGGCCCCGCAGCCTCCCCTCGTTCCTGGCACCGGCTGGGAGCCCGGAAGGAGGGGAGGACGCCGGCGGCGAGGCCGCAGCCTCCCGCTCTCCTGCGCCCGGCGGGACCAGGCAGGGAGGGGGAGGACGCCGGCGGGCGATGGCCGCGGCCTGTCCGCCTTCTTGGCCCCCGGCTGGGACCAGGACAGGAGGGGAGGACGCCGGCGGCGATGGCCGCCGGCCATGTCCTCCTCTTGGCCCCCGGACTGGGACCAGGCAAGGGAGGGTGCGGACGCCGGCGGCGATCGCGCGGGGGCCTCCCCTCGTTCCTGGCCCCGGGCTGGGCACCAGGGAAGGAGGGGAGGCGCCAGCGGCGGATCGCGGGGGCTCCCCTCGTTCCTGGCCCCGGCGTGGGACCAGGAAGGAGGGGAGCGGCGCCGGCGGCGATGGCCGCAGCCTCCCCTTGTTCCTGGGCTCCGGCTGGGGACCCGGACAGGACGGGGAGGGCGGAGGACGGCCGGCGCGATGGCCACCGCCTGTCCTCACTTCTTGGCCCCGGCCTGGGGCACCAGGGAAGGAGGGGGAGGAGGCCTGCAGACGATCGCCGGCAAGCCTCTCCTCGTTCATGGCCCCAGTGGAGGCCCGGAAGGAGGGAGGAGGCTGCCGGGTGAGCGGAGAGGTTGGCGCGGGCTGCGCCCAAAGAGGCGCCGCCCACCCTGGCAGCCTCCTCCGCACCACGGCCTCGCCTGCCTTCCTTTCCTCCGGGGCGCGGCCAATGCGCAGGGGGCGGAGGACGGAGGGCAGCGAGGGCCCCAGGGTTGCCCCGCAACCCCGCTGCAACCGGGCTTCTCCGCGTTTGGCTGCACCCGTGCCGTGACCGGGGCATTTGCAGCCCAAACCGGGAAAACCCGGTTGCCAACCGGGTTATGGCAAACCCTAAGTGATCGCGGTTGGAGCTCTGGGACTATGGCTCTGGCGCCCGGGGTTCGAATCCACTCTCAGCCATTGAAGCCCTTGGGCCAAAGAGTCACACTCCTCCAGGAGAAAAAATACTGGCGATTTGTCAGTTTGCTCTGCGGCCTCAGGCTCTCTTGACAGAGAACAGTTAACTCCTCACCAAACCTACCACATCCCAGAATTCCATGCCTTGCAGCCATGGCGCCGTTAACAGGGTGTCCAAACTGGCATTCATTTCTGCCGTGCGAGATTCAACCATGGCTTGCCAACAACCTTGTAGTTTTGTAGTAGAGGCCCATCGGGCGGTTTGTGGTTGGTGAATTGCTGCGTTTTTGTGCGACAATTACCCTCTCGTTAGCGAGCCTGGTGCCCCAATAAACTACCAGATCCCCAGGATTCCACAGCCACTGAGCCTGGCCAGTTAAAAAACTCGTTTAAAGTTTTTAAGATGGTAATTTGAGGCTCTAACCTGTATACGGTGCAGGAGGACAATACTGAACCGCTGCGAGAAGGTAGTTAAAATAAACTACAACTACTACTACTAAAATAATAATCTGAACACATAAAACTGCAATGTGTTTTGGACCCAACGTGCTGTCCAACGCCGGCTTATTTCTGCAGGCGGACAGGATCCTAACTCAGAGGGAAGAAGCGGCGTAGGGCCACACGGTGTTTCCAAAATGGCTGTGACTCGGCTCTGAATGCAATGCCCAAACTCAATAAATGCTTATAGTATTGTATGCACAGTGTCCCACTATTCACAGGCGTCGCTGCCGAAAGGGAGGGCGGAGAAGGCCAATTAAGGAATGGCGTGGCAAGTGAGGCATTGCAGACGCTACCACATGCCATTAGACGAAGTAGTATAGTGATATCACAGTAGATGCAATACTGTACATATAGTGTGTGCCACAATATATGTCTTATTGTATGGCCATGCAAGAACAGTACTTGTACTACCATTCTCCATACTGTCCATGTATGCGCACTTTAGGGTTGCATAAGTCAGGACCACCTCCAAACCGGGACACAAGTAGGACACAATATAGGACAAATTTTCTAATGTCGACCCTTTTAAAAAAAATGGAGGACACATGAAACAACACTTGCATTATTTTTTTTAAAAAAATGTTAATCATAAATGCCTGTTTCTTAGGCCATGATCCAAAATGGTGACATTTGGCCATTATTCTAGGACAGACTGTCAGAAATGGCACTCCCTTCTGGGCAAAAACACCCCCGACCTCCATTCCAAAACACACACATGACAGCACATTTGGGCATTTCACAGGGCTTTACTGAACATGGGCCTCTGCATCAGCGGGCTTAGTCCATAACCAATCCCTTGGGTTAACACTAGCATGGTGTTTCAAAGGCTGCATATGAACCTGTCAAGGTGGTTTCACCGTTACTGCGCCAAGTGTCCTTCTCAGAAGTGTGTACTGACGTCAAGGGACTTGGTTTTTCTTCACTGGCCGCAGTTGTAAAAACACAAGCAATTTACATGACCAGGCCTCAGAACCAAAACCACACAGAAAAGGAGCACTTGGAACAGTCACACTCATCTCGGCTTCTGACAACAGTGCATGCCTGGCCTCTCAAGCTGACCCACTCAATCATCCTCTTCATCATCCCATCATCACCCCCACCACCCCACTATCACTGTCACACAGTAAGGGAGGACATTGTAGCATTAAAAGCACCCCCCCCCAAAAACAACCCCCCCTGGAGGCCTCATCTGGCCACTCACTCCCCCCCCCTCCTCTCCCCCCCCCTCCTCCATCATCCCCTCCTCCATCAGCCTGGTGGCTCGGGGCGGACGGGTCCGAGGCATGGGGTGGCCATCCAGCTTCGCCTCCTCCACGCGGCCGCGCGGCGGCGAAGCGGCGGGCGGAGGAGGAGGGGATAAGTGGCGCGGCTGCCGCGGGGAGGGCAAAGGGCGGACGGAGCCAGCGCCCCCTGCGCGCGGGCGCGCCACCCTCCCCGCGCGGCCGCACCACCTTCCTCACGCCCCACTCTTCTCCCTCACCGCGGCGGCACGAGGAGCACTGGCTACCGTCCGCCTTTGCCTCCTCCTAGCTGCGGCCGCGGGCGCGCCAGCCTGGGGGCGGAGGCGGAGGAGGGGGGGGGGAGGTGGTGCGGGCGGGCGTGCGGGGAGGCGCCCTCCCGCCCCGGCAGGCCTCGCTGCTCCTCCTCTTCCCCCCGGCCTCCCTGCGGCGGAGGCGGAGGGCAGTGCAGGCCCTGCAGCGCGCAGCAAACTGGTTGCAACCGGGGGGGGGTCCCGGGTTTTGGGACTGCACCCTGTGCCAGGAGGGGCCCGCCCGGGGCCCCCCAAAACGGGGAACTCCAGGGTGCAGCCGCGGTTATGGCACGCCTATGCCGCCAATATATGCATCTATATATGTGCATCTATATATATATATATATGCGCACACATATGTTGTAGGGCTGCATGAACAGTATGCACTGGTTTTTATAGAAAGGTACTCGTATGTGCACGCATTGGTGTATTATTGAATTCAAAGACACAGCCTTGCCAGTCTGGAAAATCAGTATGCAATGGGATCTTGCAAGGAAAAGCCCAATCCACACTGCAGAAAGATCCACTTTGAGACACTTTAACTGCCCTGGCTCAATGCTAGGGAATCCTGGGAAACTGTGTTTTGTGTGACAGTTAGCCTTAAGAAAGCCGCTTGGTGGTCGCCACAATACGCTACAGTTCCCAGGATCCCTAGCACTGGCCAGGGCCAGTCTCAAACAACTGGATTATTTTGCGTGTGTGGTTTTGGACCAAAGTGCTGTCAAAACAGATTACTTCTGCAGTGCCGAGGGGTCTTATGTCCGGGAGGAAAGAAGCGGATCTCGGAAGACCACAGCTGGCCACCATCTGTTTCCTCGCAACGCACAGCTTAGTCTCCATCCATGCATTAAATGCATGCATTCAGAGGACCAGCAGAGATGCATGTTCCTGGGAGGAGGGATCCCTGTTCCAGACATACAGGGAATTCAAATTGGGGAGACCTTTTTCTTTTCTGGCCATTTCATGGGGGTGGGTGAGGGGGTGTGTAGCCATCCAAAAAGTCCTCTTTGCAGATGTCTGCAAAGGGATGCTGAGTGTTTATGCATTGCAAGGGAATATACTGGAAGGAAATGCATTGCCAAGGAGGGGAAGTAGGGCAAGAAATGCACTGCAAGGGAATGAATTGCTAGCAATAAAAGAAGGGAATGAATTTGCAAGAGAATAAAACGAGCATGGAATGAGTTGCATGGAAATGAAGGGACAGTAAACTGCAAGGAAAGAAAGAATGGCAAGCAATGCCTTGCAAGGGAAAGAAGAAAGTGCAAGCAAATTAAAAGAAGGGAATGAACTGCAAAGGAAATACATGCAAGTAAAAAGCAAGGGAATAAACACATTGCGATGAAAAATACCTGGGAAGAGAATAAAATTGCAAAGGACATAAAGGAAGGGACTGAATGGCAAGATGTTGCAACGCAAGGGAATGAGATTGCACAGTAAAAAAGTAAGGGGAATAAATTGCCAAAGGCATAAAGGAAGGATTGCAAGGAAATACAACTGGAAGGAAAATACATGGCGAAATTACGTAAAGAAAAGGATAATAAAAAGCCAAGGAAAGGAGGGGGGAATGACGTGCAAAAATAAACTGCAAGGAACTGAAGGAACTACTGTACATTGCAATGGGGGCAAACTGCAAGGAAAAAAATGCAAGGCCCAATGCCTCCTGCCAGGACAAGACTGCAGGGAGTAATTTAAGGAAATGAAGGAAAACATGCAAGAAGGAACAAATGAAGGCAAGGAAATACAAGGCAGGAGATACATTGCAAGGGAATGAACCGAAAGGGAACAAACTGCAAGAAAACCGGGAAATAAATTGCAAGGAATGCCTTGCAAGGAACTACAGGCCCCTTGTTGCCCCAGAAGGCGCAGTGCTGCCCTCCCTTTCCCTCCTTGCTTCCTTGCCTTGCACTGCCCTGCAATTGCACAACAGCATCCTTCCTCCTGGTTGGAAGGGAGGGTTTGGGGGCTGAGATGCTCTCGCTTACCGCATGCGGTGGAGGCTGGGGGGGCCTTAGAGGGCCAAGGGAGGCTCTGGGTCCTGCCAGCCTGGGTCTACATCGGGAGTAAGCCCCTCCCCCGCCCGACTGGGCTTGCTGGGAAGCCAAGAGGGGAGGAAAAAGGATTTGCTCCGAGTCTGACGTTGCAGAGGCGAGCTCTCTCTCTTGCCAGGGCGCCTCGCTCGCTCGATCGTTCCCTGGAAGCCGATTACTTGCAGCAGAGCAAAATCCCGATCAAGGAGGCGCAGCTGCAGCTTTTGCAAAGAGGTAGAAATCCCTACAGCAGGAAATGCAAACGGCATCTGGCTCCTTTGCAACGTCCTGGCAATTGCACCATGAAGCATTGGGAATTTGGGTACTAAAAGTAATAATAATCATAATAGTAATAAATGAAATGAAGTTGACTCAAAAGGCCTGTTCCCTGACCGGGAATCGAACCCGGGCCCGCGGCGGTGAGAGCGCCGAATCCTAACCACTAGACCACCAGGGACAGCTGCTTCCCAAAGTGGCTTCTGACTCTGTGAATTCAGTCCCCAAAAAGGAGGGAAAAAATGATTACAGGATTTTTATGCCATGAAGTTCTACTTTATTCAAGAGACGTTGTTGCAACAAAAACAGGAGAAAGGCCAACATTACAAATAGCTGTGGAAGTGATGCATTGCAAAGATTATATCGGCAAAGATCGATGCACTATGTGTGCATGCATGAAACATGTATTCTGTAACCGCTTCAAAACAGAGCTGAAGACCATCCTGTCAGGAGAAGCGTTCCCAGGCATTGCTTAAGTCACTTACTATTTGAGTTCTTTTGTTGTCTGTTTTATTGATCATTTCCTGTATTGCTATGTATTTTATATGTATTATCCATACTAGAGATGCCCCCTCCCCACCAACACCTCCCTTTGGTCGGTCTTTTTAGATTGCAAGCTGAGGGCGGGAACATCCAATTAAAAAGATTGTAAAAGATGTATGTACAGCGCTGTGTAAATTTACAGCGCTTTATAAATAAAGGTTAATAATAATAATAAATCATGCATACTGTCAGTCTGTGTGAGTTAATAATATCTATATGTGTGGTGTGTGTGTGTGATGCATGAACAGTTGCCTGAATTTTATGCAGTGAACATATCCATACATGCACCTCCATATAGTATATATATATGTGTGTATATGCTATAGTGTAATCTGTGTGTGCATAGTATGTGTGCTATACATATAGGACAGGTTGCTTAACCTGTAACGGTATTTCTTCGAGTGGTCATCTGCGAATTACATACAAATGGGTTTCACTGCGCCTGCGCACGTGCTGCTCGGAACCTACTGGCTCACTGGGCAAAGTTTACTTTGCAATATAGAAAACTTTTGGCGGTAAACTCCGCCACCCGTATAAGGCCCCTGCCTTCCACGCTCTTCCCCAGTTCTGCAATTTTTCCGCCAAGCAGGCAATGAAAGAGGCCAATAAGGAGGACACTGAGAGGATGGAAGGGTGGGGATTTGTATTTATTCGCAGATGACACACTCGAAGAAAATAAGTTACAGGTAAGCAACCTGTCACTCTTCTTCGTGGTCTCTGCGGACATATACAAAAGGGTCTAGACTGACAAGCTTAGGTAAGCGGAGGGAGGGCGTGTCCTGAAACCCAGTTGTTGTAACCAGCGGTATTTTTTGCCAACTAAAACACCTTGAACCATAAAGCAGGCATCCGTCTTTTTGTTCATGCATGAACCACACATAGCCAATAACATTGCAAACCCTGGAAGAGGGAGCAAATGAACATGCAAGACCCGTCCCCATTGAATTGTGCAACTCAACATTCAAACAGAAGGTAAAACGGAAATCTATGTACCATACATGCAGAAAACACACACCCCATCGTTGAGCAATCAATGCAAACCCTGAAACCAACCACAGCCTCCCGAAGCTGCGTCTCGCGATGGCCTGGTGGTCCAGCCTGTAGTGCTTTAGAAAGTCAATGGCTGGGACAGACAGCAGCCTGAGCGACATCCTCCCAGGGAAGCCTGACAGGAATGCCAGAGGATGCCGACAATGCTCTCGTGGAGTGGGGATCGGACCTGCCAGGGAGAGGTTTAACCAACAGTTCGTAGCAGAGGTGGATGGTACCAGCCCACCCATTTGGAAACCTCTGCGCAGACACGGGCAACCCCTTCTTCGGTTCCGAGTGCATTGGGAAAAGTCTCTCGGACCGACGGATGGCGGCAGCAGTTCTGTCAGGTTAAAACGCCAGCGTCTACTGACATCACGAGAGTGCAGGCTTCGCTCCGCATCCAAATCGGATTGGAAGCCGAGGTCGGCACACACTGTCCGCGCACCTGTGGAAAGCAAGGACACAACCTGGGCAAGAAAGAGAAAGTAATGTCGTCTGGAGGACCACCTTGTCCTGTGAACCCTCAGGAGGGTGGCACGAGTTCGCCGGCCTGGCGGGGCAGAGGTGATGGCCACAAGGAAAGCGGTTTCCAAGTCAGTAGTCTTAAGTGGCCCATTGGTTCAAAGGGCTTGGATTGGAGTGCAGCCAGCACCGTCTCCAAGCTCCAAGCCGGGCTGGTACCGACACAGGGGGTGCAGGTGGCACATCCCTTCAGGAACCCCTTCACCAAGGGGTCCCTAAAGAAGGACGCCCTACCCTCAAACTGGTACCTGGAAAACAAATGGCAGAGCGAGAGGTAGCACTTGAGGAAGTGAGGCACAACCCCCTCATCCAAAAGTGCCATCAACAAACGCCAGCACCACTGGACGTGAAAACTTGGAACAGGAGACAAGCCCTTTCGATCAGAGGAAGAGGCGTACAACCCTCCATTTCAGGGCCATAGGACGCTGGGGGGATGGCTTCTGCACAGCGCAGGATCACGTCCTCACCACGTCCGGCAGTGAGGCTAGGGTGGATTCTCCAGGCCCACCAGCGGCAGGTCGATGTCGGGTGTAGAATCGGCCATCCTGGATCAAACAGCAGGTCGGACGGACGTCGAGCGGAGGAAGCATCTCTTGGAGAGGTGAAGGAGGGGTGCGAACCACGGCTGTCGGGCCACCACGGGGTGATCAAGGATCGCGTGAGACCGGTCCGCTGTCATCTTGGACACCACCCGATGATGAGAGGGAAAGGAGGAAGGCGATATAGCAGGCTCTCCCGTCCAAAGGAGGCGAACCCGTCTCCTAGGGATCCGTCCATTCGCTTCCTGGGAGCGAACTGGGAACAGGGCTGTTTCCATCGGTTGCAAAGAGATCGATCTGGAGTTCCCCACGATCGAAAGAGGTCGTCGGACCGTCTCGGGATGGAGCCTCCATTCGTGGCACACACGATGGACGATCTGCTGAGGCGACTCTGCCGCTTGTTGTCCTCCTCCGGGAGATGAATTGCCTGGAGGAGGCGCATGTCTCTGGATGCACCAGTCCAGATGCGCAGAGTGGGTCGAGCAGGGTCCTGGATTTGGTGCCCCCTGCTTGTGATGTAATACTCATGTGGTGTTGTCCGTTCTCAAGAGGACTACTTGCCTGCACACAGCGAATTCGAACGACCTCCGTGCCTTCTCGACTGCCAGCCTCTCCAGGCATTTATGTGGAGAAGCTGCCCTGGGGGGGACCATTTGTCCTTGACAACCAGTCGAGCAGGTGGGCGGCCCAGCTCTCAGGGAGGCATTGGTTGTTAGAGTCAATTGAGGCTGGGGTTGATGGAAGGGCCTCCCGATGCAGACGTTGTTGTCGTCCGTCACCATCTCAGGGAAGCCGCAACCGGTCTCGGTACCTTGAGAGCACTGGACGGGGGATCTTCCGTCGGCAGGAAGACTGAGGGAACCAGACTAGAGAGGTGAGGCGGAGTTGCGCCCACGGCGTGACGAAGTCGTCTATGCCATGTGGCCTAGGGCGACATTGAATGTCCCTGGCCCTCACCCCTTCTTGTGAGTGATGCAAGGTCTTAATGCTGATGTCGCAGCGCCTGGAAAACCGGTCCGGAGGGGAAGGGCGGAGCCTTTTTTCGGAGTTGTGCTGGCCCCGATGATTTGGCCTGTGTGGTCGGTGTGAAATGGGATTGTCCTGGTTGACAACTAGCACCGAGGGTAGTCCAGCGAAGAGTGCTTCCTGCAAATTCTTGTCGGGATTCGGCGGCAAAAAACACCAATCATCCAGGTAAGGGAAGACAATGCACCCCTTCTAATGGAGGTAAGCCACTACCGGCGCCATGCACTTCATGAAGAAACTCTCGTGGCTGTGGCCAGGCCGAAGGGGAGCCACTTGTAGTGGTCGCGGGGGGAGCCGAAGGCGAACGCGAGAGGAATCTCCGGTGGGACTCCTGAATCCCGAGGTGAAAATAGGCGTCCTTCAGGTTGACCGTTGCGAACCAGAGGCCCGGTGAAGCAAGGGAAGAATGGAAGCCCCGGGTTCCCACTTCGGGAACCGTCGGTATTCAAGATACAAGTTCAAATCTCTCAAGTCCAGGATGGGCCTGATGCTCCATCCGCTTCGGTACCGTAAAGTACCTGGAGCAAAAGCCCTCGAGCTAGTTCGGGTGGTAAAGGGGGAGATTGCCCCCTTGCTAGCAAAGACGCACCCACTTCCTCGAGAACGGGTGTCCGAGGGGGGGTGGACATGAAGGCTCCGGTCTTGGGGCTCTGGAACATCGGGGCATAACACCCTATGGACGTGTTCAGCACCCACCAAGTCTTTGTGATAGAGGCCCAGGTGTGGCAGCAAACGGCCGCATGAGTTGTCCAGAAAAAATGGGAAGAGGACGAAGCGCGCCTGGACCCCATCAGTCTCGTCTTCTACCTGGTCCCATCTTTGCCGGCGGGGCTTCGGGGCCGGGAGGAAAAAATTCCGACGGCCAGAGGAGGAGGATGACTGGGAAGGGTGCCTGGCTCGATGCGGGCCTGCTGTTGGAAAATGGCGATCTTGCCCGCCGAATGGCTGTAGGACTGGCCCTGGGATTTCCAGGGGCGCTGTTCTTGCGGAAACGGGGCTGACACCGAAAAAGACATGCCCATGTTTTCTCAGCGGCCGCCTCATTTAAATTTTTGGTGAGCGGTCGTCGGTGTATTGAAGGCCCTGACTCGTCTAGGGGCATCTCTTCGATGGCCGACTTGATCCCGGGTGAGATCTGTACCCCGTAGCCACGCGTGTCGACGGAGCGCCCACGACCCGAACATCCACCCTACCCACACCAGTCCGTGATGTTTCGGGACGCGGGGGTGGGTGGTAAAATGAGCCATCCCTATGGAGGGGCCTCATCTCTGACCATCGACCAGTTTCCTCTGGATGTCAATCGGGACGTCAGGAATTCAGAGGGGAGATGGTCTCCATCAGGGCCTGCACATAGGCCCCCCATGCAGGCGGAGGTGTAGTGGTAGTTGTGCGGCTTTGACAGCTAGGCAAGCGTGAGTAAAAGGCTTCTTTGCGCCAGCCCATCAATCTTGCGAGCCTCCCGGTCTACTGGAGAGGTGCGCCTTGGGGTGGAGGCGAGCTGTGAGCCCTCTACAATGGCCGAGTTCTGTCTTGGGTGGGTTGACAGCCATGGACAGGAAGCCGGAGAAACACGGTAGAGGGATTACAACCTTCCGTGAGGTGCTGACCAAGCTGCAGGGGTGTCCCATGACACTCTTAATGATGGTCCTCCAGGACGGAGAAGAGGATGGAGGTGGGGTTGGAACCCGGCCATGAACCCCCTCTGTTCCACGGATCCCGGCCGCTCTTCAGGATATGCCAGCTCGATGTCAGAGCCCTGGACATCTAATGACGTGCTCGCTGAGGATCGGTGGTGTTGGTAGGCCAACGCGGGGCTTGTGGTGCAAGTCTGTGGGGAGTCCTGGTGGTGACAGGTCGTCATCAGAAGCTGAGGCGGTGAGGTGGTGACGGTAACCGGACAAGATTCGACTCGGTATCGGAGTGGATCACCAAATCCCCCAGTTCGGGACGGTCCGGGAGGGCACCTGGGAGCGTAGTCTGGGCTCCATCTTGATGATGACGATTTGGCTCCAGATGAGGTGGAGGACTTGGAGGGCACCAGTCGCCAGCCTTGTCTCTCGGGGCCTGGTGACGGCGCCTTTCATCAAACTTGCACCAGTTGCGTCTCTTGTGGGACCGCCATGATGTAATAACGGTCCACCTCAGAGTCCTAGAAGACGTCAAGGTCATCTCGGCCGACGTCTCCAGATGGAACAGCACCGGGCCTGGGGCCGGACTCGGGGAGTGCCGGGGTGGGGCGGGCTCAGGGAACCCAAAGTGGGAATGGATTCCTCATCGTCCGAACCCGCAACTGGACGGTGGTGAGCCCGGAGAGTGTTCGGGGCGGAATTGTGGTGGCCACCGTGGAGAGAAGAGTCTTGAGACGGAGCTGCGGCAATGGTGTCGGAGTCTGGAGGGCTGGTGCTGGTACCGAACGCTGTGGTGTACGGGGTTCAGCACCTTCGGTTCCTTGCTGCCATCGGAAGATTTAGAGGACTCTTTGCACGACTTTTTTTGGGCGGTCAGAGGAGGGGGCTCGTAGGCTTGCCTTCTTGCGGGTCTGGGTGCCTCCGGGGGGAAGAAAGGGTTCTCCTGGAGTTCCCTCACCCGAGAGGGCCCGGACAATGGGGTGGCATGGTCCGGAGCAGAGGTAGGAGTCTGGCTGTGGTCTCCTCCTTAGCCTTTTTAGAGTGCTTAGGCTTTGGATGTAACGCGGTCCCCAGGTCGTCCCGACCTTAGAGGTGGAGCCAGCAGTCGACGCCAAAGCCGTCAAACCCTCGGTCCCGACGGTTTGCAGGGGCTCTTTGAGGGCTTGGTGGTGGTACTGGACTATCTGGGCCGCTGACCCCATGAGGCCAACTTGGCGGTGGTACCGGGCTTGTGGGAGCCGCGGTCCCACCTTAGCATGGGTCGCCAGAGCGGAGGGGCAGAGGCAGCACTCTGTGGGCTTTCGCGGCCTTGGGAGAGAAGCGGAGCCGGGAGGAAGGACGCCGAGCCAGGCGGAGAAGTCTCCCTGGACCTTACTCTGGCAATGTCGAAGTCAACAGGGACCTCCCGGTTTTTTCGCGCCTGCACATCATGACTTGCAGAGGGGCAGGATTTCATGTCGTGGTCCCGCCGGGCAGAGAAGCCACGAGAATGGGGTCTTGCAAACCGGGAGTTTGCCTCCGCAGACATCACACTTCTTGAAACGGAGGCGACCAATCGTGACGGAACGCACAAAAGGGGACAACCGAAGCCGAAGTCAAAGCAGTCCGTGGTCGAGGTACAGTGGGGGAGGCGGTCAATGAGAGTGGTCAAGACGGTCCGAGGTCAAATAGCCAGTGATCCAATTAGGACAAGCCGAAAGCGAAGTTCCATGAAGCAGCTAGGCGGCGGAAAAAAGGAACGGGGAAAAGACGAGGGAAGGAGGGGCCTTATAACGGGTGGGGCGGAGTTCGACAAAAAGTTTCTATAGTGTTCGGCAAAGTAACTTGCCCAGTGATGATTCCAGTAGGTTCCGAGCAGCACTGGCGCAGGCACAGTGAAACCCATTTGTATGTATTCGCAGAGACCACGAAGAAGAAATATATCCACACAACACACATATTTGTGTGTATATGACACCTGTGTAGTATGTGTGCTGAACATGGATTTTATATAGAATACTGTGTGGTGTGTGTGTGTGTGTGTGGTATATATAATATTCATATGCACATAGTATGTGTGTGTCTGTAATGTGCAACCCACGAACAGTATCCATAGGTTTACTATGAATTCAAGACATAGCCTGCCAGTCTGGAAAATTGCAAAAAGTGTCTTGCAGGAAAAAGCTAATCCACGCTGCAGAAATAATCCAGTTTGAGACTGTTTTAACTGCCCTGCATCAGTGCTAGGGAATTCTGGGAAGTGTGTCTGTGAGAATCTAGCCTTCTTTATCAGAGAGCTCTGGCCACAATAAACTACAATTCCCATGACTCCCTAGCACTGAGGGGCAGAGGCCAATTAAGCCGCTAAAACTGGATTATTCTTGCAGTGTGTTTGGACCTAAAGTCTTTGAAAGCTCATGCTATCAATTATCTCTTTCAGTTAGTCTCAAAGTTGCGGACAAAGGGTCCCAGGTCTGATATAACTCTATAAAAGTGTGTAATTTTTATTATACTTAGAATCATAGAGTTGGAAGAGACCACTAGGCGCCATACAGTCCAACCCCACCTCGCCATGCAGGAATCCAATCAAGCATCCCCGACAGATGGCCATCCCAGCCTCTGTTGAAGACCATCCAAGGAAGGAGACTACCTCACGACACTCCAAGGAAGGTATGTTGTTCCACTGTCGAACAGCCCTTACTGTCCTGAAGTTCCTCCTAATGTTGAGACTGGGAATCTCTTTTCCTGGAGCTTGACACCATTGTTCGGGTTCTGTTCTTTGGAGCAAGAAAGAAAACAAGCTTGTTCCCTCTGAATATGACATCCCCTTCAATATTTAAAACGGGCTATCATTCACCTCTTAACCTTCTCTTCTCCAGGCTAAACATCCCCAGGTCCTCTGAGTCGTTCCTCATAGGGCAAGGTTTCCAGACCTTTCACCATTTTAGTTGTCCTCCTTTGGACACGCCCAGTTTCTCAATGTCCTTTTTGAATTGTGGTGCCCAGAACTGGACACAATATTCCAGTGGGGCCTGACCAGAGCAGGAATACACGGCACTATACTTCTCTTGATCTACGACACTATACTTCTATTGATGTAGCCTAAATCGATCATTGGCTCTTTAGCTGCCCGCATCACACTGTTCACTCATCAGTTCAACATGTGGTCTAATTGGAACTCCTAGATCCCTTTCACATGTAGTTTCATTCAGCCCGGTGTCACACCCATCCTATCTGGCCATTTTATTTTTCCGCCCTAAGTGCACACCTTACTTTCTCCGTGTTGAATTCATTTTGTTAGATTTGGCCCAGCTTCTAGTCCTATTCAGTCAATTTGAATCTTGATCCTGTTCTCTGGGGTATTAGCTATTCCCCCTAATTTTGTATCATCTGCAAATTTGTATTTTTTTTTTCATTTTATTTTTATTGATATTTCATAAACCATACAAGAAACCAAACAGAAAATCAACTTCCCGTTATTGTCCAATTTTTACATCCTATCGTTCATCGGGGCTTCTGTGGAAATTTCCTATCGTTTTATCTAGCATATTCCTTATCACCTTCTTTTTGTTAAAGATCCATCTTTCCTTCATGCTTAGGGAAGTTTGTCATAATGGATCTTTTGCTTATAATAAACCGTTTGAGCTAACCTAAATCTACCTATCTCCCTCCCTTTTTTACAATTGATTATTTTATAGTCTGTTCCTCATAGACCATGTCCATTTTTTTTGTATTATATCTCTGAAAGGGGTCCCATTCATGCTCCTATCGACGTTTTGTCTGTAGTTTTTTGAAACCCCAGCACAGTCCAATTCCTTATTTCAAGGTCTTTAGAAGCCATTCTCAACCGTAGGCACAGCGATGTTTCCAATTCTTGGCTAATTATTAATTAGCACAAGTAACCAAGTTCTCGAATATCCTCCAATATTTTCTCTGGTTCGCCGGGTTTACATTGAGATACATATTAACAGATACAGTTCCGGAGCGAAGGAGAAAGTCCATTTTACACATATTTTTGATATTTTTATGGATTTTAAACCAATATCTTTTTTACAATTGGCGGCCCACACATATGGAAAATGTCCCCTTCTCGTTTCGGCATTTCCAGCATTATCATTTTTCAAACCTATGATATTTTAGCCAGTCTTATGGGCATAATACATCATCTTTGTACCTTCAGAACATTTTTTTAAGTTCCTGTGCCTCTGTAAATTTGTTAGCTCCTCCCAACCGTTTCCCAGTGTTCCAGAGGGATCATGACTATTTCTGTGGCCCATGCTAATATGAGTAGATTAACTTCCTTTTCTGCTTTCCCTATTTAAGAAAAGATTTATAATTTGTAATTTTGCCTTTATTCTTTGTTTTCTAAAATTTTTATCCAGTCATATATTCTTTTCCAAAACCTTCTTTTTGTAGATCTCCCTAAATCTCTGTCTAATCTGGAAAGATCCCAAACCAGCAATAAATTTTCCTGATTCTTTTAAATCCTCTCTTGAGATAAGCTTTGTACTGTATCATATTCTGTTTAATTAAGTCCTTGTATCTTATTCCAGTTTGTTTTCCTTCAATCTTCCCAAGAATGCCTCCTGCGTGAGAAACCACTTCGGGATCTTAAATAGCATTTCTCTTTTCTCTTTGTCCCTGTTTGATTAGAGCTTTCCTACATGGAGTGATTGTGAAACATCTTTATTTATTTTATCTTTGTTATCCCAATATCTGCATGCCAGCAAATCTCAGATTACATGCTTCAAAATGTAATAAATTCTTTTGTTCTAAATTGATCCAATCGTGGACCCACATCCAAACAAGCCCTATAGATGATTAAGTCTGGCCATGCGCGCAGCCTCCTAAGGATTTAGATTTCCACTAAAACCTTCTTGTGATTCTAGATCTTTTTCCTCTCCATACGAAATTAGGAAGAGTTTTTTGCCCATCCTTAAAAATCTTCTCATTCACAATTATAGACGGTTTAAAACAATACACAAATTTGGGCAAACCATCTTTTTATGGTAGCTATTCTTCTGTTTTGATAAATCAAATTTTTCCATTTCAACAGGATCTTTAGAACTTCTTTTGCCATGTTGGGTTATTAAATTTGTTTTCAAGAGGATTATATCTGCCAAATTTGATAGTATGCCCCCGATTCTGTCTCAGTCATTGATAAAGTGTTGATAACACGGACCCAGGACAGAGCCCTGTGGGACCCCACTGGTCACTTCTTCCAGGATGAAAGAGCCATTGTTGAGCACCCTTTGGTTCGGCGGTTCAACCAATTACAGATCCATGTAACAGTTCCTTGTCTAGCCCACATTTACCCGTTGTTTGCAAGTATGTCATGGGAAACCTTGTAAAGGGCCTTACTGAAACAAAGATATACTATATCCACAGCATTCCTTCATCTACCAAGCTGGTAATTTTATTCAAAGAAAGAGATCAGTGTTGTCTGGCATGACTTGTTTTCTCTGAAACCCAGTTGACTTTTTGTGATTATGGCATTGCCTTCTAGATGTTCACAGTCTCTCTGTTTAAGATCTGCCAGAATCTTTCCTGGTATGATGTCCGAGTGACTGGTGATAATTGTTGGGATCCTCTTTTTCACGCTGCGGACTTCTTCCTGTTCTCCAGGAGTTTTCAAAGATTATTGCCAATGGCTCCGATTTACATTTGCCAGTTCTTTTAATACCTTGGATGGAGTTCATCTGGTCCCGGAGACTTAATTCATTAGATTAACAAGGTGTCCTCTACTATCTCTTTACTTATTCGTGCTGAATTCCCATATCTGTCTCTGCTCCATTATCCTGTTAGTGGAAGGATCGAATTAGGGGAATTTATTAGCTGCAAATAAGCCGAGAGGTGGCCCTAACAACACCACGTGCCAGGATCGCGCCCCTATATGTTACCAGAGGTCGCCAGTACACCACCCAGAGAAAGAGACGCTGATACCAACTAGGTGCAATTAACTACTAATGTTTATTCATATCACACAGCAAGAGGGACAAACACCACCAACACACACACACACAACACAGTCAATGCTATAGCAGGAGGGGTAAATTCAGGAATAGGTGAGAAGGGGGAGGCACCGCAGGGAATATTCTTAGAAGCTTCTCCTGGAAGTCCGAGTAGAGTGAATCACGCGCAGAAGAGAAGAGGCCGCGGAGGCTTAAGAGCTGAGTTCAACGGGCGAAGGCTAACTTGCGACCGGTAACGGGAGAGCTTAGCTTGCTCAGTGATTCAGGGAGCACATGCTCAAAGAACTCAGGCTCAGAAACCCAAGGAGGGTCTGAAAACTCAGGGTTTATATAGTGCCAAACATATCCCGAGGCTATGGGACTTGCTAGACAAAGACGTGCATTGCCTGGGCTTTGTTAAGCTGAGCAGCCGGACACAATTCGGAGGGGCAGCCTAATTGACTGCTGAGCGTGAGGTGATCACTGACTCATAAGCGAGAAAGCCCGGCTATTGTTCTTACTTAGGCGAATCTGGTTGGGACTCCCAAACTTCATATGGAAATTCCCAATTTTAGCCTTTTCCTAGGGCTCGGCATTGCATGGTCTCTCCGCTTTTAGTTAATGGCGGGGGGTCCTCTCTGGGTCAGTCAGGGATCCTAAGCACCGACTGCATGTGCTACGTACTGTCACTTTATAATAGTTTATAAAATGTGTATATACCATTTTATTAAAATATAAAAAAAAAACAATACTGGAAAGAAATTAAACAATGTTGTTGTGTGCCTCCACGTTGTTTGACTTCCTCGACTTATACATGAGGTCGACTTATAGTCAAGTATATACAGTATGTTTTTATTTTTCTGCATGAAGTTTTACTGTTTGCAAAGACAGCAGAAGACTTGTTCACTGAACAGGGGGAAAGCGCGGTTCTTGAAATCCAGCTTTAACGACAACCTTGCCACTTCTTCCACCTTTCAAGTTCTGCAGTCAGACAGTTTACACGGGTTTTTGCTTTTCTTCCTAAGACCTCCTTCCCCGTCACCGGAATTCAGATTCTTTTTAGTCTTTACCGACCAAAGATAGGGGCAATAATAAATAAATAAAAGATCACAGCTCTCCCAGTGTGCCGTCTCACGCTGTGCAATTGGTAGTCTCTTGCTGAGCTGCTGCGGACACAGAAGGGCCGCCCTGCTGGATCTGATCAAAGACCCGCTAGACTGTTAGGGATGATGGGAGTTGCAGCCTCTCTCCTGGCTTTCACTCTCACACCCTGGGTCAGCAGAAGAACAACCAGTTTGACCCAGTAGCTCTGAGTATTGGCTGAAGATGTCTTCCAATCTTTCTCTGCAGTCTGCTGGTTCTTGTTCGCTCTCACGCACCCGTCAACACAGTAGTCTTCTATATAAAAGATCTACCTTTATTCTAATATATACACTATGCACAAAACAATTCACTACTACCAAAATCCACACTACATACTTATCAATACCCACACTACTATAACTCCTCAATACCCACAAAAAGTATTGCCATTACATATTATGCTTATATAGACATTTGTCTCTCTATTCATTTACAGTTGCCACATCCTGGTGCGTGTACATACATGTATGATTGACATACCATACTGGCTCAATCTAGCCCTCCAATTGCATTAACAATTACTGTCCACCAATGACATCTCAGGTGATATCAATTTGCACCTTTTCACTTTGTCAATTGCCTCACTATGTCTATGGCTTTCAGGACTTCTATAATTACATTACTACAACACCTGTGGACAATTCACTAACTTTTGCTGTGTCATGTTACTCTTCAAATACATTCATCATAACAATTCATATTTCTTGTGACTTATATCCCATGTGGTTTTTCCTGACCTCCCTCCGAAAAGAATATGTATGTGATTATATTGTCCTTCCACTCAACCTAGACAATCTCTCGTGTTTTCAACTGTTAAAGCCTTGTTAAAATGTCTGCTATGTTGTGTGTTGTCTCTTGTACTTTAATATTTCTCCTTTCTGCGACCATTTCTCTTCGTTCTGGTATCTTACACCTACGTTACTTTTTTTCTGTTTTTCAGACTTTCTGTTTCTGCCCTTGATACAGGACTGCGAATCTCATGAATTACTACAGGAATTTAAGGCTTTCATTCAAATCACAATAATGTTCAATCCACTGTACCTCATTTGTGATTCCTCAAAGCTGCGAACTCGGCCTCACTAGAGCTCAATGCTACGTTGTTCTGTTTCTCACTTCTCCACACAATGGGACTTTCGCTGTATCTATAATCATTCAGACACTGACTTTTTGTCTCCTGATTCGAAGCCAATGAACTATCTACATACACATTCCAAATCAGCATGCTTTTTCTAATTATACCTCGTCATGGTTCCTTTCAGATACCAATTCAAATGTTTCACATGCTGTCCAATCCTCAATTCTCGGTAGTTCACTCATTCTTGCAAAAACATGAAACCGGTTGAGAGCTGGTCTGTAGGATAGACATAACTGTAAAGATCCAACAACACTTCTAAACAATCTTTTATCCTCAAAGCGTCTTGTAACTTCCTCTGACACAAAACTTGTAGTCATCGGAGTTCACAACCTTTGCACTCTGTAAACCCCACATTCTCCATTAACCTTTCAATTTCTTGCTTGATTCAGCAAACAATGCCCTTCTTCAGTCCATTCTACATTTATCCCTAAAATAAGACTTCACATACCTAAATCTTCAACACAAATTTCTTTGACAATTCCTTTTCACCCACTCAATTTTTCTTTCTTTGTTTGGCTGCAACAGCACAAATCGTCCACATAGATCAACAAAATTACATCTCCTTTTGTGTATACACAAGCATCTGCAACACTCTCTTGTAAACCTAACTTCTCCCTTATATTGATACATACCTTCCAGCTCTTGCACTTTGCTTGAGACCGTCACATGCTTTCTTCAATTGTATACATTCTGACTACCCACCTACTTCAAAACCTTGAGGTTGCTCCATGAAAATCTCTTCTTCTTAAATTGGCATTTAAAAATAAGCCGTCTCAAAATCAAAATGCTTACTATAGGTTTCTCTTTCCTGCAATCGCTCAACCATGTTAAACTCTCTGCTTTTGCGGTTGGAGAAAAGTTTTGTCATAATTTCAACCATGTTCCTGTGAAAGCCTTTTGCTCACCACCTTGCTTATACTTCACACTACCATCAGGCATGTCTTTCTTTTATAAACCCTACTGCAACCCATTACTTTCTATCCCTGG
Organism: Sceloporus undulatus; assembly: GCF_019175285.1. Taxonomy (NCBI): domain Eukaryota; kingdom Metazoa; phylum Chordata; class Lepidosauria; order Squamata; family Phrynosomatidae; genus Sceloporus; species Sceloporus undulatus. The sequence goes on along the minus strand of NC_056525.1, from coordinate 7,264,385 downwards.
GTCTTTCTACTTTCAAAAACCATCTTTCCTTTCAAGCAATCAAATTCACACTCCATTGCTTCAGACCATTTCTCCTGTTCCTCTTCTGGAAAATTTTCTACCTCAGCAAAACTTTCTGGTTCTTCAAAAACCAACAGAGTTTTGCATTGGCTCACCAAAATGTCACGGAGGATTTTTATTCTTCTTGACTACGTCTAGGTACTAACTCTGTTTGTTCTGCCTCTCTTTCCTCATCTCTGTCTACACTGGAAGTTGTGCTTTCTTACTGAATTTTGTTCTCTGTCATGCGTGTTTTTTTGGTCTGGACATTTCACTGTCTGAGAGCTTCACTGCTACTCGTGGAGGTTCTTTTGGTTTTGCTTAAACCCCTCCATTCCTCTGGAGTGCTTGCTTTGTGGTCTGAGTCTCTGCCTCACTTGAGTTGCCTAACTTTACAAACACTTCCTTATTTGCAGGAGTTTTTCCCCAACAGCATATCTTCAAAAATTGGCCCGATCTTGAATGTCTTACTTCTTGTTCCTCCCAAATAGAACTTGTAACCGTTTTCAGAATCCCAAAAACATCATTCTTCTACTCTTGGGTTCACTGTTTCTAAGATGCAGGGTGTACCCATATGCAATTGACCAAAGTTCATAGGTATTTTAAATTAGGAATCTACCATATAGAACTCTTAAAGAATATCATCTATTACTGAATGATAGAGTCTATGGTTATGTGTACAGCTGTCAAAACAGCTTCACCCCAAAATTATCACTTCACACCCGCGCTCCAGCCACATACAAGCAGTTATAAAACTTTGATTTCTTGAATCTTTCTCTTGCAAGCCCATCCTCACTAGGACATGCAGATTTGTTGTGGGTGTGTTATGCCAACCCTTGGACACAATAAAACAATTCACTTAGATAAAAATTCCCCGCCTCTATCAGTTATAATTGTGTCTACTCTGAAATCAAATTTCTTTCAACCATTCTTATCCAAGATTTTAAAGCTTTGCCCAGCGTCGACTATTTTCAGTATTCTGACAAATGTAAAAAATCTGTGTATCTGTCCACAATTACCAAATAATCTTGCATCCCCTATGATAAACAGCTGCTTTGGGCACACATCGCATGTACAATTTCAAAAGGTCTTCGTGCAATTCTTTTTGTCTTTTTTGCCCAGGATATGACTTAATTTTGACTTGACTACAAATGGTCACATCCAAGAATTTTACAGTCTGCCACTCTAGATCAGGCAGCCATCCGATAGGTTCTTTAAGCATTTAAAGCTTGCATGACCAATTTTCTATGTACTCCTGATCACATCCTTGTGTAACGGAACATTATCAACATTGTTTACATTCTCTAATTGTATATCAACACTTCCTCTAGGAAATAGCCTTATATTTTCGCCCATTCCGCAAAGCTCACCCTTTAACTTTATCTTGCAGCGAAATTCTTTCAAATCTACAGTGTAGTCCTGGTCTGTTAATCACTGACTGATAATAAATTGTTTTCCAACTCTCTCACAGCGTGTACATTATTAAACCTGTTGTTAACCCCGGAATGTAAACAGATCCCATTTCTTTTACTGAACTTACTTCATTGCCATTAGCTAGACTACTGCGATAGTATTGGCAAATTTCCTATTTTCATTAAATCAATGTCATTACAACTATTACTAGTTGACCCAGCATCTATTAACCATTTAGAATACTTTCTAGTTTCTCTTTTATCATTGTGCACGTTCCTTCTGTGTGTAACTGCCCCTGAAAAATGTCGGCTTGTTCTGTCTCTGTTTGCATGAAAGTTCCGCGTGGCGGTCTGTTTATCTCTCTGTCTGTACTGGTCAGCAGCCCATTGTTACAGTTCTTGCAAATGTCCTGGCCTTTCCACAGTGGTACCACTCGTTTCTCTCGCGGGAGCTGCTGCCTGGTGCTCTCAACTCAGGAGCCGGTGCAGTCTGGTGCTGATTTCTGTGGTCTTCTTTTAGACATCTTTCTGATTCTTCCAAAATTTTGTACATTATAAGTCTCTGCTTAGTTCAGCCTCAGGCAGATCTTGAAGACTGTTAGTGATTGAGTCCATGAACTGTCTAAAGACTCTATTAGGATGTTAACATTGCTGTTCTTTGTCTATTTGGACACCTCTTAATTCTGCTTCCACAAACAGGTTTTGCATTTCTTTAAATGTTCAATTACACACTGTCCCCTAGTCATCTTTTGTCTATAGATTCTTTTAGACCAAAGCATTTTGGCAAAAGCTGTAGTTGGAGTATGTAGCCTTTCAGAGTCTCCAAACCTCTTTTGCGGAGCCCTTATCTCTCACATCGTTTATCCTGTCCTCCTCGAGCATCAAATACAAGCATGCTTTTGCCTTGCTATCTCTCTTCTTTGTCGGCTGCATTTGCATCGGCTGCTAGCCCCGTCTCGACTGTAGCCCATAAACCTTCTTATCAGTAGTGATGTGCATAAACTTTCCAGGTGGAGTAATTGTGGGAGTTTTTAACTTGCTAAACTTCACACTTCCTCTTATCTGTGGCAGTGACTCAATTTGGCAAAGTCCTCCTGAGTTTGCACAGCTGCCTCGTCTCGGGCTTTTCCAAACACAAAACACTTCACTCACGACTTACCCGTGCAGCGTACACGCTTGCTCTGATCGGTCGTCCACAAAACTTTCTTCTCTTCCCGGAAAGTTCAGCTTTGTGGATGCTGGGTGTTCCATAACTGGCTCTGGGCTCATAACCCTTGTTAGGGATGATGGGAGTTGCAGCTCTTCTCTGGCTTTCACTCTCACCACCCTGGTCAGCGGAAGAACCACCAGTTTGACCAGTAGCTCTGAGTATTGGCTGAAGATGTCTTCCAATCTTCTCTGGAGTCTGCTGGTTCTTGTTCAGCTCTCAAGACACCAGTCAACACAGTAGTCTTCTTATAAAAGATCTACTTTTATTCTGAATATTACACTATGCACAAAACAATTCACTCTCACAAAATCCACACTACATACTTCTCAATACCCACATACTATACTCTCAATACCCACAAAAAGTATTGCCATACATTATTGCTTATATAGACATTTGTCTCTCTATTCATTATACAGTTGCCACCTCCTGGGCGTGTACATACATTATGATTGACATACCATACTTGGCTCAATCTAGCCCTCACATTGCATCATACATTACTGTCCACTCAATGACTCTCAGGTGATATCAATTTGCACCTTTCACTTTGTCATTGCCTAATAGTCCTTGGCTTTCAGGACTTTCTAATTACATTACTTACAAACACCTGTGTGACAATTCAAAACTTTTGCTGTGTCCTGTTACTTTCAAATACATCTCATACACTATTTATTTCTTGTGACTATATATCCCATGTGGCTTTTTCCTGACATAGACTGCATCTCTCCAACTGGATCCTGGACAATCAGAGGATGTCTTGCAGTTGGCATCTCTTGTTATTTCTCAGCAGCTGCCTACGAGTCTCTTATCCAAAATGCTTGGGACCAGAACTATTTGGATTTTGGGGTTGGCTTTTATATATTTGTGCTGTTATTGAAACTGCCTTATGTCTATTTTGACCCATTGCAACCCCAGGATGAGACATCTCCACGACATTATCAGACAAGGGAAGTTGGAAGTATAATCCAATGGCAATCTGAATGCAATCATGGGGTTTCACGTTATTGCATGATAGACTACCAAACGCAATTTCGGGCAATGGGAAGTCAGTCCGAATGCAATCATGCTGTTTCACGTTCTTGCATGGAGGTGTCACATGCAATTTTGGGCATGGCAGCTATTTTCGAGCAGTGGGGGATTCAGTTCGAACACAATGGAATTCACATAAATTTGCTGAAGTAGCGAATTCACGTGAGATGCGTTCTGGCCCACTTTCTTTTCATTCGAATAGAGAAATTCCTCCATGTGATAAACTCCACGGTCCCTCTCTCCACTGCTCTGCTTATATGATCTCTTTAAGAGAATTCATTCATCTAGCATGTGGCCTTCCCCTCTTTCTTCTTCTCTCCACCTTTCACCCCATTATTGTTTGTCCCCCCCCCCATGAGTCCTTCCTTCTCATGATGTGTCCAAAGTGCACCAGCCTCAGTTTTGTCATCTGTTGCTTCCAAGGAGGTGTTCTGGCTTGACCTGCTCCAGCATCAAATGTTTGTCTTTTGGCTGTCCATGGCATCTCAGCGCTCTTCTCCAGCAAATATTTCAAATGAATTGATTTTCTTGCTATCTTCTCTTCTTAAATGTCCCGCTCTCACATCCATCCATGGTAATAGGGAACACAATGGCTTTTATGATTCTAACATTTGTGCTTAGTGTAATTTGCAGATTAGGATCTTTTCTAGTTCTTTCTCTAGCTGGTCTCCCAATTCTTAATCTTCTTATTCTGGTTGCAGGCCTCATTCCGATCAAAGTTGTTCCCAGGTTCAAGAACTTTTTAAGTTTCTATTTCTTCATTGTCTAGTTTGAATTTGTGTAGTTTCTCTGTGGTCCTTATTTTTGTTCCTTTATGTTCACCAGTAAGACTGCCTTGCACTTTCTTCCTTGATCTTCCTTAGTGTTGTTCTAGATCAGGGGTCGGCAACACCCGGCCCACGGGCCACATCGGCCCGGTGAGGCTTGGGACGCCCGAGCCTGGTCCTGTCACCGATGCCAAAGGCCCTGTGCCGGTGGCAATCGGCGGCAGGAGCGGGTCTCTCACGTGGAGCCTTTGGCCTTCACGCGAGAGGTCAAAGACCCCGGCCCTCACGAGAGGTCAAAGGCCTGCGCAAGGGCGGGGCCTTGGCCTCTCGTGCAAGTGATGGCCCTCAGCCGGTGGACAGTCAGGCCAAGGAGCCTTGCTTCATGAGGCTCCTTGGCCCTGCTGGTCCTTCCACCGGCGGCGGGGTGGGCAGGGCCAAGGAGCCCCACTGGAGCAAGGCTCCTTGGCCCTGCCTGGCTCCCTCCGCCAGCAGACAGGCAGGGCCAAGGAGCCCCGCTCAGCAAGCTCCTTTGCCCTGCTGTTCCCCTCCGGCAGGGCACGGAAGGGGGTGGGGGTCCTCTTCTCCTTCCCTCCCTTCCCACGGCTGCCAGACAGCTGCAGGCAGGGAAGAAAGGGGGTGGGGGGGAAGAGGGGAGGAAGAGGAGCAAGGAGGAGGAGGGAGGAAGGAAAGGAAGGGGAGGAGAAGGAAGGAAGGAAGGAGAGGAGAGGAGGAGGGGAGGAGGATGAAGGAGGAAGAGGGGAGGAGAAGGAGGAGGAGGAAGAAGAGGGGCAGGAGGAGAATGAAGAAGAAGAGGAGGGGAGGTTTCCATTCCATTTCTACAGGTCTGCTTTGTTTTACACATGATAGTGGGGATGATTAGGATGATGTCATTCAGTTTCTGCGGACATGCACTCCATCTTTCTGAAATGAGACAGTGTGACTTTCCAAAGTGCATTTCTGTGTATTTTCGGTGCTTTAATCCTAAAAGGTCTGCTTTAACACATGATAGTGATGATGATGATGTGGTGGACAGTCAGTGATATTGATATCAGCCAGCTTCTGAGGCCCAAATGTCCTCCATTTTGCATGCCTAACAACATGCATTTTTATTAACTTTTTAAAAACCATCAATTTTTTGCATGCTCCATTTTTAAAAATTATCCACTCATTTGAAAATGTCCTATATATTTTATTATTTATTTTTGGCTTCGGCCCCCCAGTTGTCTGAGGGACAGCACACGTGCCCCTGGCTCAAAAAGGTTGCCTACCCCTGTTCTAGATCCTCAGCGCTCTTCTTGGCACCCACATCTCAAATGAATTGATTTTCTTCCTATCCACATTTCTTAACCGTCCAGGTCTCACATCCACCGCCATTCCAGGACCAGATGAACTACATCCAAGGGTAATTAAAGAACAGGCAGGAGTAAAAATCGGACAGCATTGGCAATGATCTTTGAGAACTCCTGAAGAACCGGAGGTCCCACACAGACTGGAGGAGACAAACGTTGTCCCATCTTCAAAAAGGGGAAAAAAAGGGCTCACACAATCTCGTCCCGTTAGTCTGACATCGATACCAGGAAAGAGCAGATCATTAAAAAGGAGTCTGTGAACATCTAGAAGGCAATGCCATATCACAAAAAGTCAACACGGGTTTCAGAGAAGAAGTCATGCCAAACAAATTTACTCTCTTCTTTAATAAAATTACATAGCTTGGTAGATGGAGGGAATGCTGTGGTATCATATATCTTGATTTCAGTAAGGCTTTTGACAAAGGTTCCCATGACATTCTTGTTAACAAGCTTATAAATGTGGGGCTAGACAAGGCAACTTGTTACATGGATTTGTAATTGGTTGACTGACCGAACGCAAAGGGTGCTCAACAATGGCTCCTTTTCATCCTGGGAGAAGTGACCAGTTGGGGTCCCACACGGGCTCTGTCCTGGGCCCAGTGCTATTCAACATCTTTATCAACGACTTGAATGACCGAAATTGGAAGCATTCTTATCATATTTGCCGATGCACTAAATAGGAGGTAGTAAAACTCCAGAGGATAGGATCAACATCAAGATGACCTGAATAAACTAGAAAGTTGGGCCACAGCTAACAAAATGAACTTCAAAAAGGGAGAAATGCAGGTACTGCACTTAGGGCGGAAAATAAAATGAGATAGGATGGGAGACACATGGCTCAATGAAACTACGTGTGAAAGGGATCTAGGAGTCCAAGTACAAGCTGAATGTGAGTCAACAGTGTGATGAGGCAGCTAAAAAAGCCAATGAAATTTCAGGCTGCGCTCAGTAAGAGTATCGTATCTAGATCAAGGGAAGTAATGTCCACTCTATTATGCTTCGGTCAGGCCCCACCTGGAATATCGTGTCCAGTTCTGGACGCACACTTCAAAAGGGATGTTGAAACTGGAACGGTCCAAGGAGGGCAAGCAAAATGTGTGAAAGGTCTTGAAACCATGTCCTATGGGACGAATTAAGGAGCTGGGATGTTTAGCCTGGAGAGATTAAGAGGTGATATGATAGCCCTGTTTAAATACTTGAAGGGATGCCATACTGAGGAGGGAGCTGACTTGTTTTCACTTGCTCCAGAGACTAGGACCCAGGCAATGGATGCAAGCTACCAGAAAAGAGATTCACCTCAACATTAGGAAGAACTTCTGGAGGGTAAGGGCTGTTCAACAGTGGAACAAACTCCCTACGAGTGTAGTGGAGCTCCTTCCTTGGAGGTCTTTAAACAGAGGCTAGATGGCCATCTGTCAAAGATTGATTGATTGGGACTCCTGCATGGCAGGGGTTGGATCGGATGTGGCCCTTGAGGTCTCTTCCAACTCTATTATTCTATGATTCTAATAGGGAATTGCAATGGCTTGTATGATTCTAACTTTGGTGCTCAGTTGTATGTCTTTACATTTTAGGATATTTTTGGGCCTCTCCAGGCCATGTAAAACCAAGAGAATCCTTTTTCTTAACAGTCGCTATAAAAAAAAAAAACCTCTCCTAGGCCTAAAATGGCACAAGAATGTCCATGCATGCCTCCACATGCAAGGTTTTCATGCAGGGGACTTGGTAGGGCTGCTATCCATGGCTACTGCTGTATTAGAGGTAGGCATGGATATGCAATCCCTTTTTTAAATGGTCATTTCTGCTACTTGCACTGAAAACGTTGTGTGGCAGTGAGTTCCATGTACTGGCTATGCATGCTGTGGATATCCTGTGTATGCTTTTGGGAGATATGTAGGTCTCTCATTATTACCTTACTGCTATTTTTTCAGGATACGTGCATGACAGGCTGTGGAAAACCACTTGGTGCCTTTGGGCAAAGTCACACAGTCTCAGCTTCAGAGGATGGGAACAGCAAGCCACCTCTGAAGACACTTGCCAAGAAAAACCTATGATAGATTCAGCTTAGGGTCACCTAAGTCGGAAATGACTTGATTGTACAGCACACATGCATGCACATTTGGTAGGGGTACAGCACTCCAAAGATAATGTAGTCCCTTAGCTTTTCAGTTGCTCACTCCTAGCATAAGCGAAGAAAAGGTAGCCAAACATCTGCTAGAGAGCCACAGGATTCTCATCCCATCTTTAAAAAGATGTACCTGAAAAGCCTGCTTTTGGTCCCACATCCCCTCCACTTGTCACTGCTGCACAGGATAGTCTTTCCATACTCTCCTCTCCTCCAGAGCCACCCAATGTGTCCTCATTTCCACGATCACTGCCAACTGACCTTCTTCTCTACCTCATTTCCATTAATCTGCCAACCCTCTGACCTCACCATCCACCCTTGTTCTTTCCATCAACAGTAGACAAAAGCCTCCCACCATCCCATCCGCTTTGCACTGTCGGTACATATAAATTTACCCTATGCAGCCACCCAAAATAAAGTGTAATCCCCTCAGAAGCAGCCTACCATGTCACCCAGTTAGTAGTGGTTGAACTCCTTTTGTAACATGTGAAAAGGTCAATGAACGACAAGGGCAAACACAGCACGCACTCCTGGCAGATTTGCAAACAGTAGTAGGCCAGACATGAGGACAAGCACTCTGCTTTTCCAAAAGGATTATTTTATTGACAAAGTTTTCCCCAAATAGTCACCTGTACAGGAGAAACAGTTCAGTCTGCTCCCAGAGCTCCTTGTCCCTTGGGGCTAATTCTGCCCCACTTTCAACATTGGCAGCTACTTTGCCCGCACAACTCAACACAGAGATGTCACACACTGCAGATTTTCCACATCTCCAGTGTCAGGTTTGCACAGCATGGGAGCCATCCACTAAAGACACAGGACAATGGGGAGAACTCTACAATCAGCGTTTTGGTGTTAAAACTTGCTTCTCGAAGGGCCAAGCAGGAGAGAGGGACAAATTAGAGCTTGCTGCTTTCTACAGGTGTCAATGCTCTGAAACAAACAGCTTTACTGATATGTACTTGGGGGCAGTGCTAAACTCCCGCTGAGCCTCTAAGGCACCGAAAGGTTTGGATAACTTGAGAGGCACCTTTGCCTTAGGATTAAGAAGTTTAGGGGCCATGGTTGGTTCCCAGCTGTTTGAAAACATCCCCTGCTTCTAAGCACAGCCGGCATCTAGTGGAGAAAAAAAAGGAGCCCAAACATGGCCAGATACCAGTGACCAAAACTGGATTGCAAAGGCTATGAGCATAAAGCTTAAGACAAGGATCTCATCTCTGTCTTAAAAGTGTACAAAATGTTTCAAGGAGCAACCTGCAAGAAAAAGAAACCCTATCCAAGTGGAAGAATGGGAAGGGATCCTTAAGGATGGAGATCTTGTACCCTGATAGTTGTTGTCCTTCCTGAAGAATATTAAATGGGCATCTACTTCCACAATTGTGTAAAGAATGGAGGCCTCAATCTAAGAGGGAGAGAAGCAAGTTCTACACACTCAGAGGAGAGAGAGAAAGTGTGTGTGTATGCAGGAGCACAAGCGGGTGTGTGTACAGTCACGCACCACTGAAATGAACACAAGACTCGGCACATCCGCATGCGGTTAACTATGATAGGATGCAAGACTCCAGTGCTTCAACCCTTTCCCTCCCTCCCTCTCTTCACCGCTGCCCAAAAAATTCTTCACACTATTTTTTTCCTGAAATATAAAAAGGTTATAAACAAGTAAAGCAGGTGGTGATGTAAGGCTCGTGTTTTCAGCTTCCGCATCCTGAAGGCAGACCGCCCCTAAATAGCGATGCTAAAAGCCGGTATGTTGTGAACTCCACTGCATTCCAAAAAAATAAAGATTCTGAGATTTATTAAAGCTAGAGAATCTGTGTATCAAGCTAAGCAGTTGCTAAATAGAGGTCCCTTTCTGGGTTCCAACAAAGGAAGAAGAAAATGTGTATTTTTAAGTCCCCCCGCTTCTATATCTTAAAGGACACCAGATATTTCCAAAGCTTTCCAGGGCTGCTCACAATTGCAAAGGAAGCAGCAGGAGTCATAAAACAGATGAAAGCTAACTAGTTATTCAGAAAAGGAGATGGAGCACCAATCAGAGCTCAAGCTTCCCTGTATAGCTAGCATATCTTGGAATTACTATTTCCATATTGCATAAAGAAATAAAAATTTTGCCTGCACATAGAGGGGTATGGGTGGGTTGGGTAAGAGGAGGCAAGTGCAAGCCTTTGGTGCCAAAAGGGCAAATTTGGGTCACCTTTACAGAATCCCTATTGCTGATGTTCTTCCAGACAGGAAGGACAGCAAGGTGTTCCATCTAGAAACCTTTAGTGTAAAATATATATGTGTACAAAAACCGGTGTGTTCACTTTATTGGACCTGAAGAATCCAGCAGCAAAATAATGTCTACGTATGATGTATGGATCTCTCTCTTCAGAGTGGGACCTAGGTCCCCCACTTTTTTCTTTTTTTTCTTGCATGTTGGGAAGAGCAAACGAAGGGGCTCAGGCAGTCAAGCACACTGCGCTGTAGACTTAGAAAGGTGCGTTGTCCTGGGAGGGCTTGTCGCCAGATGCCGATGGGGAGTGGAGTTCATCAGCACCGTTGTCTCTTCCGCCCACCACTTTAGACTGTATAAAGGAGAAGAAAGCAAAGGGAGGCAAACAGGTTAGAGGGGAAATCTTTCTGCTCAGCCCACATAAGAACATCAAGCAGTATTGAAGTCAGGCACATTTCTTTTCCCTTACCCCTTCTAGCCCCCAAACCCTTTTTTAAAGCACACTGTATTCTGTAACTATTGGTGAAAGAGATGTTCCCTATCCATACTAGCTTCAGAGCTCAAGTGGTCTGGCACCAACTGACATCACAAGTAAGTTACAGTAAGATATGCAAGAAGGGAGGCAAAGACCTCTAGGCCACAGGTGGGAATCAGTGCAGCCCTCCAAATATATTTGGACTGCAATGTCCAGCAGCCCTAGTACAGCCAGTAGTGAGGAATGCCAGGAGTTGCAGTTAGCCAACTTCTGGACTTCACCTTGTGCACGCTTATCCTGAAAACATGCAGGACCTACAGAATGAATGGGAACCATGTGGCCCTCTAGGTGCTCTTGAAGTGCAGCTCCCACACCTTTGGTTGTGCCAGCTGTGGCTGTTAGGACTTGCAGCCCAACATCATCTGGAGAGCTATATGATTCCCACTCCCAGTCTACGGCAAGGGAGGACAGCTGTAGACCTCCAGATGTTTTCACTGTAACAGCCACAATCTCTTACCACTAATAATGTTGGAACGGGCTGATGGGAGGCAGCAGACCAGCAACAAAAATAGTTGGACCCCATAATATATGAGTGATCTGTTCCAGGACCCTTCACGTAATATGAAATTAGCATATAATCTGGAGTGCTGTTGTTTCTTAAACTGAAATGAACAGCAAAATGTTATCTCTAGGCATTTTCTCAGTCCTCCACCATGATATGCTTCTGCCAGAAGTTGGCCACAGAGTCATATTGGAGGACCAACAGATTCCTAGAGAGCACTTCTCTAGGCATTTCTCATTACTCCAGAATGACTCTATGGTCAAGTTATCCATGGAAACATAGTATAGAATAGTACTAGAGGACCTCAAAAATGTCTAGAGAACACATTTTTTCAGTCATGAAATCACATAATACAAATTCACGTAATACATGGTTCAACTGAATACTGCTATTTTGAGGAATGCTGGGAGGTGCAGTTTGAGACATTGAACTCAGAGCCTTCAAGAATCAAGCAAAACCCCTCTGAAATATGGCATGCTTAGGGACGCAGTTCCAAATAACTAATACGTTTAAAGGGAGCAAACAAATTAATGCAGAAATTGTGGCTGGTCATCTGCATGTGTAGTGGTTTGACAGGTAAGAGGAACAGCTAAGGAAAAGTACAAAGTTGCTTCACACCCATCTGCAGTGAAGCAAATACCTCCCCTTATCAGACATTGGCCAGGTGATGAACCCAGTTCTTTACATGTAACCTTGTCAACAAATCTAGGAAGACCAGTCTTAACTGCAACTGGACAAACAGCCTTACTGGAAATATGGACAGCTCTCTGCTTGGTTGTTCCGTATCAGCCTCTGAAACCTTGGCTCCAACCTTTTCACTTGCCTGAGTGCAAATCCCAGGGCACAGCACAATCTGTAGAGAAGTGAGCTCCCAGGGTGCCATCGTGCTGGAGTGTGACCAAGGACTAAGAGCCAGATGAGGCCCGGTAAATGAAGACTTGATTGGGAACAGCTGAGAAACATATTCCTTCCATGCATGGTAGCTTTGGATCAAATTACAGGAAGGACAGTTACCTTTATGGTTCCAACTCGGTCTTCAAAAGACTTGAAGGTTGCAGAGTTTCTTAAGGGGAAGAAAATATATAAATGTAAGAGTCAATTTTGGCAGTGTATCAGATACTTGTATTTAGTGTTTATGCTAGTCATTTGCTTGTATTGAGGGGATCTGGAAATCACTCAAGAACATTCATGGCTTCTGAAAAACTCAGATTAGTCAAGGCTACAGCAAATGCTTGGCAGCTCCAAACCTCACAGAAATAACGAAATGCCCAATTGTAATGGAGAGAAATATCAGAACTGTAACTAGTTAAAAAAAAAACTGTGATGGAGAGAAATATTAGAACTGTAACTAGTCAAGAGCTTCAAGTTTAAGGGGTAAGTCCCAAAGTAGCACACAATTTCTCCAAAATGCAACCTCAACAAGAATGAGAAAATATTAAAATGATCCTGTGAAACATGAAAAGCACACCCATCCTTCGCTTAAGATAACTCTTTTAATACCCAGTGACCAGCCAAATACTGTTCTCTTGTACAGTATTACAAAAGATAGCACAATAAAAGGAATCTTTCCCTCTAATGAAAGCAAGTAATCTAGTTGCAATATCAGAATGGCAATGCTTGTTAGACAGTTTAAGAAATGGATGTCTGTAATTTGTCTTAACTGGAACATTTTCCTGGACACCACTATTATATTTTAACTGCCATTATTTTTATTATTGCTGTTGTTGTTGTCCCGTGCCTTTCTCCTGATCGTACAAGTTAAAGACAATACAAAAGCATTAAAATGTTAATACAAAATTTAAGAAACAATTAAAACAATTTTAACATGTTAAAAACATTACACATTAAAATTAAAATGTATTCAAAACTCTATGGAAACCTTAAAACTTGAATTACACAGCATTTAAAAGCCAAGCATTGAAAAACCCTGATGGTACAATAATGTTTTTACCAGCTGCTGAAAGAATAGCAGGGATGGGGCTATCCTGACCTCTCTGGGGAAGGAGATCCAGAGCCTGGGAGCAGCCACCAAAAAGGCCATCAATGAGTGTGAGAAGGTAGTGGGACAGAGAGAAGGGCCTCTCCGGATGATCCTAGACCTCTACTGGGTTCATAAAGGCAGATATGGGCCCGATCTAGATGGGCCTTTCTGCCGCCCCCGTCACGTGCTAGGAGTTGGCCGAGGAGGCACCATCTATACCGGCCTCACCCATAGCACGTGATGGGGGGGGGGTCAAAATGGCGGCACCCTGTATACACGGGCGCTGCCATTTTGATGCGAGACCCAAGCCACTTTAACTAGCTTTAAAAATGTTCTTTTAAAAAAAAATGGGTTTTTACTTTTTTTAAAAAAAAACTTTTGTATTATTATTATTAACCTTTATTTATTAAGCTCTGTAAATTTACACAGCGCTGTACATACAATCTTTTTTATTGGACGGTTCCCTGCCCTCAGGCTAACTTTCTATTGTTTTGATTCAAACTGTTAACTTTATTGAGTTCCATATTGGAAGAAAGGTAAGACTAAAATAAAAATAAATAAAGTAATTCAGTGATTCTTACTCTATCTGATGATAGAGTAAACCAGCAGGGTTTCCCTCCCAATGTGCCAAAAAATAGTATATTTGTGCCCTCTAATAACAACTGTTTTTCTTTTTTGTGGAAACTTGCTGTAGCCTGTGGACTGGCATCACTCCAGAGACCAATGCTGTAATAGTAATGGAGCCCTTTCATGCTACACAAATAGCATATGGTCTGCTATGACTGCATCCCATCAAACCATGTGGCTTGTAGTTTAGTAAGACACTCCAGCTCTCTGGACAATAATTTCAAAATAAGAATAAGAATAAGAAGAAGAAGAAGAAGAAGAAGAAGAAGAAGAAGATTTATTTATAGCCCGCCTCTCCCCAGAGGATTGGGCCGGGTAACAATCAAAATAAAACATAGTAAAATGATAACACAATCCCTAAGCCACATTTTAAAATACAACACCATAAAAATCAGTTATTAAAATCGCAATAAAAATTACAGTAAAATTTAATCCCCATTGCAATGAGGTGGTTTAAGGGAGAGTCAAAGAAGGCATAGTTGTGGGACAGTTGAGAAGGCCCATGTATTAGTCTGGGAATGGCTGCCGGAAGAGATCCGTCTTGATGGCTTTTTTAAAGGCCTCAAGGGATGTTATGTGATGGATCTCCTCTGGCAGGTCATTCCAAAGTTTAGGAGCGGCCGATGAGAAGGTCCTCTGGGTAACCACAGCAAGTCTGGTGTTCTTAGCCTGTAGTAAATTTGTCCCAGAGGACCTGAGTGTGCGGGGTGGAATAAACTACAAACCCCCAGATTCCACAGGATGCAGCCATGGCAATTAGAGTAAAACCATGACACTGTAACTGTTTAGAATAAAAGGGGTCCTGGTCTAGCCATCAAGGAGCTGAAGAAATAGGTGTGTGCTGGCTATCCAGTCAGAGGCCATTTCAGTTTACCTTGCCTGTGGTAGAAGGAAAGACCCATATCTGTGTCTGATTTGAAGGGGCCATCTCCATAAGTGTGCCTATTTTACAGCACAGTAAAGTGTGGTGATATCCCTCCCCCACTGTTTCTCACTCATTACTGAAAACTTCTTTTAGTCTGGCAAGCTTTTCCTAGTTTTGGTAGATATTATTACTTCTTTTAAAAAGTTTGTATGAGATGTTTAACTGTTGTAAATTGCTTTGCTTACAAAAACAGTGTGAGTACCAATTTTGAATCAGAAAGCTGGGATACAAATCTTTTAATACATAAATATATTGCTTTGCTTGAATTCTAACTGTATTTCATTGCTACAGTTTGCTCAAAGAACCTTGTAGAGATATAAATATAAGTTCTAAGTCTTAATAGTAATTGTTACTTCATCCAAAACCCTGAAGGATAATGCTGCACCTTCCCACCCCATCCTACCCACTCCTCTTTTAGAAAATACCAAAGCACCCATAGCAAACAGAGGTCTTGTAAAAGAGAACTACATTACCTCATAGCTGGCATACTTATCGAGTGGCGAATGGAGTAGCTGCTACTCGGAAGCATTAAGGGGAAAGCAGGAAACATTAGAAGCAATTAAAACCCTGAAAACCTTAAGACCTGATCATCTCTAGTATCCCCATTCACAGTTTATACAGCAATTGCAAAAAGATTTGAAAGGCATCTTCACTGCAAGAGTGACCTCACAGCATGAAGCTTCCACCTATTTAATCCTTTGCACTCCCACACTAAAACAAGCTACATATACCATGTAAACAAGATGTCCATAGTCGTGCTATGAACAATCCATCCTTGATGATTCTTCCTCATAGATAACTACAGAAAATGTATTAAAAGCAAAAGAATGTTACTATGCTACACAAATAGCCTCTTGCCTACTGATAAGAAAAGTAGACACAAAATGTCGTTCTTTGCTTTGGGCTGTTAAAAACTAGGATGAGAAAATGATTAGCCAAGGCCATGAGCTTCCACATACAGCACCCAGTATATCTGCAAAGATATATACAGTAGTTCACCAGGAAACATAAGCTACACCAGTCACTGTTTTAAGGAGTTTACAATATGAATAGCACCTTTAATAAGGATATGACTGCTCTGGTGTGTAGGACTTTGATGTAACAGACTGTATTTTAACTAAACTCTCTGAGTCCAGCATCCCATTACAATCAAGGAAGCTGCAATGAGACAATATACAATACAGAAGAGACTGCAATTCTACTGCAAGGAGCCTCCTTCTGTCTTTATTGGGAGCCAATCCTCCCACAGTGCATCATTTAATTTAGAGAAAAGCCTTTTAATACTGTGTTTGTCCCAAGAGACTTGGAATAGATGTGCCTGGCCCACAATCAAGGCCTGGAGTTACAGTTATAAAAAGAAAAAGACAGGGCAACACAATCATGTCAATGCTGCAAAGCAGAACAGAATCAGTGTGGCATCTGAACAGCCTTACTGCAGCATGTGTTGAAATCCCCAACTAAAATCACCACCCTGTTAGAGAAAAGCAGAGCAGGAGCCAAGTGGAGTCTCTAATGATGCATGCAGGGAACACTTTGCAGCTGTTACTGCTTCAGGTGTAGTTTTAAAAGTGAACAAGTCTCTGTCTTTTGGGTCAGGCTAGCAGTTCATTTAAACCAGTACTATCTAGTACAGGGGCAGGAATCATGTGGCCCTCTGATGCTGGACTCCCAGGTGCCACTGGGAGATGCAGCCCAACATCACCTTACCCCCACCACTGGTTAGTGGTTCTTTTGGGCCTAACTATTCTCTCTTGATTGGTTTGAACCATACACAGGGAAAACATCCACAGGAATGAGATTAAACTCTTGTACTTACAGCTGCCAAATGCTTCAGATAAGTTCTTACATTTAACATAGCACACCCCAGAGGCCAATCTTCCACCCCTGAACTGCTTGGTATTTGGGAGCAAGAGATGCACAGGAGACTATGCAGCCTGAGACAGTCAAATAAAGCTCCTCTGTTTTAGCAGAGCAAGAAGCCTCTGAGGATTAGAGTCCCTTGGAAAGGTGCAAGCAGGGTCCACATGTAAGCTGAGCCAGCATTCAAGGGCTGGAGATCAGTCTCCTTGTTTGGAGATTCTTAAACAGAGGCTGGACGACCATTTGTTGAGAGTACTTTGTGTCTTCCTGAATGGCAGGGGGTTGCATTGGATGGTCCTTGTGGTCTCCTGAAACTCTATGATTATTTGATTTCATCTCCTGACTCAGTCAAGAGTCAGGATCACACTGCTGGAGAGTTCATGCATCTCTCCACATAATGATCAGAATGCAGTTGGTGCATTATGCGGGTCAACTTTCCAAGGTTATGCAACAATGGCAGGCTCCAAGCAGCCTGTTTCTACAAGGCCTTACTTCCTCCACAACCATGAAGGCTTCCCAGAATTAAGGCTGTGCCCATGGCCTTTTTGTCCTACCACCTCTACAGGTTGAGTTTCTCTTATCCAAAACGTTAGAGACTAAAAGTGTTTTATTTTATTTCAGAGATATCTTGGAGATGGAACTCAAGTCTAAATGCAAAATTAATATATGTTTCATATATACCCAACACACATAGCCCAAAGGTAGTTTTATACAATAGCTTTAGTAATTTTGTGCATGAAATACAGTTTATGTACACTGAACCATCAGAAAGCAAAGGTGTTGCTATCTCAGGCACCCATGAAAAAAGTTTTGGTTTTTTTAGAATATCTGGATTTTGGAATTCTGGATAAGAGAGACTCAACCTGTACTTATGCCAACATACTACATTAACAGGATTCTGGACCATCTTGTATAATTAAGATTCCCAACAGATAATGTCACTTCTTTGCAGTCTTACCTAAAGGAATGTGAGAAGGGATGGGCCCTGGAAGAATCCAATGGCAGCAAAAAGCAAAAGCAGTGAAAGAGAGAGTGAGTTAGATGCACATTTCAGACTGGCAAGCTACGCAGCCTGCCTAGAGGAAAATTAGGGGGCAATGTTTGTTCAACAATGTCAGGAGAGGTTATGCTCCTGGCCCCGGGCATTTACCATGCAAACATTCATACTGCAAAAATCAAACAAAGGTAACCTTTCTTTCTCTGCAGGTACATGGAAAACCCTTGTAGGAACCAACCACTAGAATAGCATGCATTGCGATTTCCTATTTTCCAGCCAGCCAGAAACACTACTGACAGGTTGAACAGGTTATCTTAATCCTATGGTATTTACTATGTAGCCTGCAGGACTATTTTACCTGACCTACAAAGCTCAAGGTATGAAATTAAGTACTGAAAGGCCTTTGGGCAGAAAACAGGGGTAACAGTGAGGACTCAATGCACAATGAAGGATTTGGAAGAAGGTTGATGTTTTCAGCTAGATCTCTATACTCTATAGGGAAACACTGCCAGAAGCTGTAAAAAAAAATCTGTAGAGTGCAGAGTCCACATCCCCTGAGGGTAGAACTGGAATTTTTAGTGAGATGGGTTAACAAATAAGTTTGGAAATCTTCGAAAAGGTAGATCATCAAGCAATTTTAGGGTGTCCTAATAAAACACAGAGCTGGTATCTGTTCTTCATCATTCAAGCCCTTTGACTAACAAGACAGGAAGGCAATATCCTCAGAGCTTTCCTTCTTTCAGTCCTTGATTCCTTACAAGGCCTGTACGCTTGCATTTGCTTCTTGCTATTCCAACCAGAAAGACAAGATTGAAAAGCCAATGTGTTAGAGATGGGAGATACCTGCACGTAGCTCCCAAAGGAATCCTGTATGGAAACCTGTATGAAACTTCATATCCAATAAAAACCTGTATCATATAAGGACTTGGATCCAATAAACACAATGCACAGAAGTTAACCCTAGAAAGATTATGGCAGGCATTTTCTTCTTTTCCTCAGTGATTGTGTGCATCTGACTGAACAACTGACCCAATCTTCAGGGATAAAAAAAACTCACATAAAAAAACCAAAACAGGTCAGGCCTGTTTTTATTGGGCCTTTATCACAATCAGTTAGTTATTATGTCTCACATCTTGAGGAAGTTAGTCTCACTTTGGACCAACTGAAATCAATGGCTCTGGCCTAACCTCTTCTAGAAGTGACCACAACAAATTTAAATAAGTGATGTTCTACACAAAAGATCTATACAGTGCAGTGAGGTTATTAGCTTATCAGTAGATAACTGAAGGAGATGACTGCTGTTTTAGTTAACCAAGATCAGATGTCCTACTTGTCCCTCCAAATTCACATAATCTTTAATACATTCCCCCCTTTTCCAAACAGTTGAAAAGCCCCTTTTGGGATCACACTTCAAACACACAACATTAGCAACATTAGAATAGATTTTGCTTCCTAGGAGAACACAGTGTGGAGATAACAGAATCTCAACAAGGGTAACAAGAATGAGGCTGAAAAGAGAAGTCATTATTGCCTGTCCACTCAAAGGAAAGAGCTTCACCACAAAAATTCATCTCTGATCACATAAGTCAAGCATAGCAATGGAATTTGTCCTGGAAACAGATTAGATGAAAAGTTGTTATGAAGAGCAGACTAAGACAATATGGAAAGTATCTAGCTGCTATAAAAATCCGTAATTCATTGGCTGTGGCTTAGAGGGACAAGGGAACTTAAACACCAACATACTAGTTGCTGAACCTGGGGAGAGGAAAAGCAGTCAGATCTGCATTTGGTGGCAGGAGAGCTAGATATCCTCTGTTCCTTTCTGGTTCTCTCATACTGTTAGCTGTTATCTTAAAAGGCATTCCTTTATTGGAATGCTAATTAAAAGTGAGTTCCCTCTGAGAATAAACTGTCAAATTAGCTGTTTTTGCCTCTGCTACGTGCATTATACCCTGCAACTTGTTAGTATCCATGTCAGGGTATCAACCATACCAAACTGAATTTAAACTACTGTCTATAAAATGGAAACAAGATCCTTTTTTTGTATACAAGCTACATCAGTTTCAAGGAAAAGATAATGTAATAAAGAAGAAGGACTGACTTTCTGATAGATTTAAACATGTTCCTTTTGGAAAGAATAAGGCAGGGGTAGGCAACCTTTCTGACCCGGGGGCCGGGTTGCTGTCCCTCAGACAATTCGGGGGCTGAAGCCAAAAAATAAATAATTAAAAAATTAAATACATACACACACACACACACACACACACACACACACACACACACACCCAGGGCAAATGTAGGACAACATTTTCAAATGGAGGACACTTTTCTAAAAATGGAGGACATGCTGAAAAATTTGCTGATTTTTTATTTTTTTTAAATATAAATGCATGTTTCTGAGGCTTCTATAGACAATTGCCCCCCTTGCCCCCCTTGCCCGCCACTTGCCTGCCTCCTCCTAATTGGCCAAAGGCCCTGGCGGCAATCGGCAGCAGGACCGGGCTGGAGCCAGTCCCAAGACCTTGCCGGGCCGGATCCAGCCCACGGGCCGTAGGTTGCCCACCCCTGGAATAAGGACACCATTTGCTCACTCAAAGAAAATGAAAATAACAGTTTGTGAGAGGAGTAAGTAAGCCTCAGCCTGCTATTATGTGATCAGAGTTTGTCACACGCTTACCACACAGATATTCCCAGCCAGAGTGGGAAAGGAGAGGTCCTAGAAGAATTAGGAATGTGATCAATTAAGGGTCAAAATCTACTTCAAATAAGTATGTTTGTACACATTAAATTGTTTAATGCATGACTAAGCTTTATTGAAAAAACTGGTCATGGTTAGAAACACTGGCCATAATTCAGTATGGGACTTACATCTGCCTAAACAGACTTACATCTGCAGGCAACAATTCAGCAATTTCACAATGTTTGCATTCAGCCAGGGGCTGCTGTGATGTTACTTCCAGCAGGAGAGGCCGGTCAGCAAAGTGGCCATTGCCCACTGATACCAACGAGCATTGAGACACCAACTAGAGAGTACCAATGTGCATGAGCAAAGCCCAAAGCACATTGGGACATTAGCTAGGTAGTGCCAATGCACAACACTCTTGCCAGTGCCGATATACATTTTTGAAATTCGCTTGGAAAGTTCTGTGGCACCTCTACTATGTAGCTAAATATGCACAAAGTTATGCAATGCAGACCACCATATAGCCTAGCGACTATTCCCAACAGCAGGGAAAGTAATAATTTACTCAGCTTTATGGATAAATGTGAAATACCTTCCATCAGTTACCTTGATCTGGTCACCTTCCTTTCGTCCTCCATTTGACCCAGATCAAGCAGCAGCTTTATATCTTTGCAAGCCAACAGCAGTATTATAATTAAGCTTTCATCCTAAATAACAAGAATTCTTTTTTTTCTCCAAAGCAATCATTCGCACTAAGATTCTAGCCTGCTTTTGGCCCAGCACTGTAGATCTTTGCAGGGTCAAGATGATGGCTGCTTGTGTTTCCACACTAGCAGTTGCATCCATAATCCAATTGCAGTTGATTATACAAGGTATTAAAGAAGTCAGAGTACAAGAACGTGAACTATGTGAACTCCTGGACACATTACTGTAGCAGGAAGTTCTTATGTTTGTAGCCTGATTCTCACTGAACTCATTAAGACTCTTAGAACATCTGACTCTTTTTTTATGCCGCTGGACAGTGAAGAAATGATGGAATCCATTTTTAAAAAATGGCTATGTACCAAAAGCTGGGAAATTTATATGCCAAAAGATAACCATTGTGAAGCTACAGAATTATATTCTGAGCCACTGTAATCCATTTTTGTTTCCAGTCATGCTGGATACATTTAGATGCATGCAAACAGGATTTAAAAAACCAAACTATTTTTCTTGGCTTTTGTTAAAAGAGCAGAGACAAAGCAATCAATTGTATTTGTTGACAATGAGGCTGAATGGCCACTCCACCCTCTTTACCTGCACAAACACACACAAAGTAACAGTGACAAAAAGCAGTTTTTCAGTCATTTCAGGACAAGGTAGCAAGCTGCCGTCCCCATTCTGAATAAAAAATGTTCAGAGACGTCATAGACCCTGGCAGAAAAGTGCCATAGGCCTGTTACAGACAGCCAAAATAAAGCTGCTTCGAGTTGGTGCGATTTCTGGACTCTTAGGACGCATGCATCATTGAAACACCATACCTCCACTGTGACTCGAAGCAGCTTTATTTTGGCTGTCTGTAACAGGCCTTAGTTGCCTAAAAGTAGCACAGAGGGTGTCTGTTTAAGGAGGGCACCTCTGTGTAAAAAGCCAGTCTGGGAGTCATGAAAAAGTCAATAAAGA
The DNA here is from genome assembly GCF_019175285.1 of Sceloporus undulatus. Taxonomy (NCBI): domain Eukaryota; kingdom Metazoa; phylum Chordata; class Lepidosauria; order Squamata; family Phrynosomatidae; genus Sceloporus; species Sceloporus undulatus. Next base: position 7,242,467 of record NC_056525.1, on the reverse strand, counting down.
TTTGTGCTGCTATGACAGGGCAGTTTTCAACTCAACAGCCACATTCCATTAAGATAAATTCTCAGCGGCTACATTCCAGTTGTAATTTGAGCAAAAACGTGGAACCAAAGATACCAGAATTTTGAGCTTGAAGCTCTTACTGCTGGTAATTGAGCCTTAGGAGAGCCATTTCAATTTTTTAGAATGAGAGTAAACATGTACAAAAACTGCAAAACCACTAAAGTATGATGTCAAGAGGAAGGTGACAGAGCCACCACTCATGGCTGAATTGGGCCCCTAGTATGGCTGGATTTAGCTCTGGGGCCTGATGCTCTGCACCCCAGGAAAAAAAATGGTCTGCTGAACTGCTTGTTAGTCCTATAATTAGGATGTTACAGCCAGGGTTGTTTGCCCTTATTGTTAAGGGAATCATTTCTGTTTAGAGAGAAGGGAAAGAGAAGAAGATTGCTAGGCATCTTACCTCATATCTCCAAGTTTCCGGCTGATCACAGAACCGACATTGGAAAGGGCAGCTGAAGTCTTCTGGCCTGCCTGAGACAGTGTTTCTTGTGTCTTCTTGTAACTAGACAAGGAAAACAAGGGCTGTAATAGCTGAAGGCAGTAATTAGGAAGAAAAGGACTCAAGCAACAAGGGAGAACACAGCTGGTGCTTGGAAAACAGTGTCGAGAGAAAGAAGGGAGGAGTGTTTTTGACCAAGGCATCTCTGTAAGCAAGCATCCCTTGATTGTTATGTCTGCTTCTCTATTTCTCCACAAATAATTCATTGTGCAGACATCAGGACAGTTGCCCAACTTGCAGAGGTCTCTGCAGCAAAAGAGACACAGGGAGCTCTTTAGAGGATGCTGGCAAACTTCATGAGATGCACTTATCAACACCCTTGAAGTAAACCAAGGCACCTCAGAGTGAATAAGTTAGTTCAAATAAGCTCAAGCTGGTTCCTAATGCAATCATGGTGCAAAGCCTTGCTCATCACTTTTGTTTATATGCTTTTACTCATTGTAGTCAGGGGACCAGGAGAGCTTATCACTTCAAGTCTTTTACATTTCCTTTGGGACTTTCCTCTTCTTACATCTCTACACTTTTCCTTTACACCATATAAAAAGCTGGTCCTGTCTATCGGAAAAAGACAGGAGGAAGAAGAAAAAGACAAGGAGCTTTCAGGGCTAAAAGAGTGCAAGGACACCACCAGGAGTTTAGAAAGAATGGTTAATATTGATACATTAAACCAAAAAGAATCAGCATGGCTTTTGCTATATAAGGAAACTGTTTCCCATCAGTTACCATTAATTGATGTTGCTTTAAAACAAGAACAGTAGCGATTCTTATAACAGATAAATTACCTATTTATGGGATTTTTTTAAAATCACCATTCTGGCAGAATAGTTGGTGTACGCTATTCTTTTGTTCTGAAATCCTGTATTTAAGATGATGCAGGAGATATTTCAGTTCCCAAAACATGACTGCAAGTAAGGAACCCATTCAAAATACTGGTACAGTGAAGTGACTTAGAGTCTCATATTCATGTGCCCATCAACATCTCTTGATACTAAGGCCACAATCTCATACACTTATCTAGCAATAAACACTACTCAACTCAACAGAGCATATATCTGAACAGATATACAGAGATGTAGGATAGAGTTGTTTGTGCATAAAGTTGGTGGAAAACACATCCGGAGTCCTGAAAAAATAAGTTGCAAGATAATAAATCTACTTCCATGCTTGCCAGCTCATCTCCCTTTAGTCAGCTGCTCTGGATATTTTTTCCTCCCAGTCAAGCTCACAACTCAAGCACAGTATCAGGAGATTCATTTCTCTTCACCTCTATACCATACTTGCTATTGAAAATTTCTGTCTGGCCCTCTCCCTCTCCCTCTCTCTCTCTCTCTCACACACACACACACGAGACAGACACTCTCTCACAGATACATGTCCAAACACGAATCAAGGAGAGAAGTAACCAGTGGGGTCCCACAGGGCTCTGTCCTTGGCCCAGTACTGTTCAACATCTTTATCAATGACTTGGAGGAAAGAATTGGGGGAATACTTATCAAATTTGCAGATGACACTAAATTAGGAGGAATAGCTAATACTCCAGAGGACAGGATCAAAATTCAAAATGACCTGAATAGACTAGAAAGCTGGGCCAGAGCTAACAGAATGAACTTCAACAGGGAGAAATGTAAGGTACTGCACTTAGGGCGAAAAAATGAAATGCACAGATATAGGATGGGAGACACCTGGCTTAAGGAGACAACATGTGAAAGGGATCTAGGAGTCCAAGTAGACCACAAGCTGAACATGAGTCAACAGTGCGATGCGGCAGCTAACAAGGCCAATGCGATTTTAGGCTGCATCAATAGAAGTATCGTATCTAGATCCAGCGAAGTAATAGTGCCACTATATTCTGCTCTGGTCAGGCCCCACCTGGAATATTGTGTCCAGTTCTGGGCGCCACAATTCAAAAAGGACATTGAGAAACTGGAGCGTGTCCAAAGGAGGGCAACTAAAATGGTGAAAGGTCTGGAAACCTTGCCCTATGAGGAACGACTCAGGGAGCTGGGGATGTTTAGCCTGGAGAAGAGAAGGTTAAGAGGTGATATGATAGCTCTATTTAAATACTTGAAGGGATGTCATATTGAGGAGGGAGCGAGCTTGTTTTCTGCTGCTCCAGAGACTAGGACCCAGAGCAATGGATGCAAGCTGCAGGAAAAGAGATTCCACCTCAACATTAGGAGGAATTTCCTGACAGTAAGGGCCGTTCGACAGTGGAACACACTTCCTCGGAGTGTAGTGGAGTCTCCCTCCTTGGAGGTCTTCAAACAGAGGCTGGATGGCCATCTGTCGGCGATGCTTTGATCTGGATTTCCTGCATGGCAGGGGGTTGGACTGGATGGCCCTTGTGGTCTCTTCCAACTCTATGATTCTATGATTCTATGATTCTATGAAGGAACATGAGAGGCACTGCAGACAGTGTCAGCCAGAAAAATCAGCAGTAGCAGAACACATTATAAACCATCCTGGGCACAAAATGCTATTTGAAAACATGGAAATTCTGGACCATGCCAACAACTGTCAGGTCAGAATGCACAAACACTTGGACAACTTCAAGAGGAAAGAAGAAACTCTGAAAGTAAACAATGTTTGGCTACCAGTCCTGCAAAACAGAAAAATCAGCACTCAGCAAATACAAATGAGAAACCACTCAGGATAAGAGGCTTTTCCAGCAGTCAATGATCACCAATTAGCAGACACTAATCTTCTTTTGCATATCCTCTCACTCTGAGGCCCTTCCATCAACAGAAGAACAATACACAGATTAACATGGGAATCACTCCTCCCTACCCAGGGTCACACAGTGTGTGTGTGTGTGTGTGTGTGTGTGTGTGTGTGTGTGTATATATCCACTCCCTTCCAGGACAGCATTCTCTGAAGATGCCAGGCACAGATGCTGGCAAAACATCAGGAATAAACTCTTCTAGAACATGGCCACATAGCCTGAAAAACTCACAAAAAACTATGGATGCTTCACATACATGTTTACTCCTTATTTTGCAAGTAAGCATGGTGGAGACAGTTTTAAACCTGCAACCTCCAGCATTCCTCAGCATTGGCTGTACTAGTTAGGGACACCATCCCCAACCTACCACACTGGGCTCTAAAATGTATGTCTCCTTTTCTGACCAAGGCAGTAACCTTTGTTGACACTCAGCTCGAACATTTCAAGCTGAAGCTGAATGCTCATATTAAGAAACCTTCTTTTAGTGTGCATATATGTATACATATATGCATATATATCAGTGGTTCCCAATCTTCCTAATGCCGCGACCCTTTAATACAGCTCCTCATGTTGTGGTGACCCAAACCCATGAAATTATTTTTGTTGCTACTTCATAACTGTAATTAAATAGGAGTTTTCGAATGGTCTTAGGCGACCCCCATGAAAGGGTCATTCGACCCTCAAAGGGGTCCCGACCCACAGGTTGGGAACCACTGATATATAGGGTGAGTCTCCTTTATTCAAAATGCTTGGGACCAGAAGTGTTTTGGATTTTTTCAGTTTTTGGAATATTTGCATATACATAATGAGATGGATGAGACCTATGTCAAAACAGGACATTTATTTATGATTCGTATATACCTTACACACATAGCCTAAAGGTAATTTTAGACACAGTATTTTACATAAATTTGTACAATGAATCATCAGAAAGCAAAGGTGTCACTATCTCATGTAGACAATTTTGGAATATTTTGGATTTCAGAATTCAGGAAAAGGGAGATTCAACCAGTATACACACATATGAGAGAGAGAGAGAGAGAGACTGAGACTACCTTGAAAGACAACTGCAATGACACTTCCTTTAACAGTTCAAAAGGTGACCTCTAAAGAATAAACTCTCCTAGCTAGTCTCATAGATTTCTCAGCACCATCTGTATCTGTTCATAAAGTTCTAAGCTTTTAGATCAGGAGCAGTGAGGAAGCTGGTTATGAACATGAAAAAATTCTACTGAACACTGGGGAAACTTCATATATTGCTCAGTGCTGTAATGTAGCACCTTTTTTCTCATTTTCTAAATAAAAACAGTTTTGACCACAATATTAAGTGTGTATGCAGGTAAACACATTATACATTCTCAGCAGCTGAGTATGTAATTCCTATTAGTGTGCTCAAGACTTCCCTGTCCTATCGTAATTGGTAGAATATTACAAGGAATAGCTAGGAACTGTTTGTGGCTAGATTTCATACAGGCATAGCCAACTAATTTATCCTTACCTAAACTGTGCTCTCAGTATTCCTTGTCTAAGAAAGCCCTATGAAATTCAAACTGTACTCCACATATCACAATGAACATCCTATAACAAACAGCTTAGCAATGCTGCCTCCATTTGTCCCTCAGAAGTTGCCCTTGATCTTGAAGCGGTCATCCAGTAATATTCTGTCTGTGGATGCTTCCACCAAGATGTGTTATTGAAAGGTAAACATACATCCCACAGAACTGGGGCAGTGAAGTGGTTTAAGTGTTGGACTAGGACTGCTGTAAACCTGGATTTGAATTACCATTCAGCTGAGAAAACCTACTGAGCGCCTTCAGTTTCCATCAGTCAGAGTTAACTTGCAGGCATAGAAAACAATTGTTAATACCTTCCTCTGTCTCAACAGCACATGCACACATTTCTTCATAACCTGGAAATGATGGAAGCTTCTAAGAACTGCACAAAATCTGTTTCTGTCACACACCAGGAGTTAGTTCTTGATTCCTACTCTGCCAGAAGGCTCATAAAATTGCTTGTGCTGTCACAAGAAAGTGGTGCTTATTCAGCAGAAGCTTCCCAGAGAAAGCAAAAAAGGAAGTGCACAACCTTCAATCTCATCCTGTCTTCCTCTCTCCCCGCAGAGGCTGCAGCTGTTTAATGGATGGATGGATATATATATATATCTCACATATACATACATACACACACACACAAACACACACATGAGGTAATTGCCTTGATAATCGCACACACCTTCAGCCCTTGAGGCGATGTTTCACTGAATGTACTTAGTGTAAATCTGACATGGAAAAACAGGGCAGCCTGACTAGGGGTGTTTTTAAAAATCAGGCTGGGAATCAGACTTCCTGTCCCCCTGTTGAAGAAACTGACTAAGGATTATAGAACTTCCTGCTTCTCCAGGACAAATTCAAATGAAACCCGACCAAAGTATATTGTTTATTAACTAGGAGTATCCAGAAGCCTGTAAGGCAGCTGTGGCTCTGATGAGTGAACCATTGGCTTATGTGATCAGTCAGAAGTAAGTGAGACTGTGGTAACATGGAACGTTAAAGGTATCAACCGAATTGTTAAGAGAAATAGAATTTTTCATTATTTAGATAAATTAAAATGTGATATATTATGCTTACAGGAAACCCACATTTGGAAGAAGGATGTTCACTATTTAAAAATTTTTAAATTTGGTCAGCATTATGTCTCAGCAAATGAAAAAAGGAAAAAAGGGGTGGTTCTGTATCTTACTAACAAGTATGATGCTGTGGAGGTTTTGAATGATAGCAATGGACACTATATTGGCATTATAGCCAACATTATGGACCAAAAGATACTAGTCTTAGGAGTATACGCCCCCACAGATAATAAGGATAATTTCTTCCAAAAACTTATGAGTAAGCTTAAGGATATCTCTTTTGATACAGCAATGTTTATGGGAGACTGGAACGGGGTTTGGTCACCCTTGATAGATAGATTATCTGAAAAAACAATCAAACCCAAACAGGGTAGGTTACCAAAGAGTTTTTTTGATTTAATTGAACACTGTGCTTTGTGTGATGCTTGGAGGCTAAAGAACCCTAGTGCTAAAGACTTTTCCTTCTACTCTTGTGCACAAAAGTCATGGGCTAGACTTGATATGATTTTAACTTCATTTAATCTTTGTACAAATATAATTGACATTGACATGATACCTAATTTTACATCGGACCATAAGCCTGTGGTGATGACAATGAGGATTGGGGTTGGTAATTATAATTGGAGGCTTAATACTATATTATTGAATGATGAAAAAATAAAATTGGAAGCAAAAGAAATCTTAACTAACTACTTTAAGGAAAATTTAAACTGTGAAGCCTCTTTAAAAAATATCTGGGACGCCTCAAAGGCAGTCATTCGAGGCTTTTATATTAAAAAAGGCGCACAACTAAAGAGGAATAAGAACAGAAGTTTAGCAGAATTACAAAATCAACTGAAAGTTAAAGATAGGGAATTAATGAGAGATTGTGGTAACTCCAGAATTTTGCACGAGTTAAAAATGATTCAAATGCAAATCTCCTTGTTATTAACTGATCAGGTAAATAAAAAACTTAAATTCGCTAAGCAAAAGTTTTTTTATTCAGCAAATAAACCGGGAAAGTTTTTGGCTTATAAATTAAGACAAGATCTAAAGAAAAGATCTATTGTGAAATTGAAATATAATGATACAATTTGCCATAAACAAAAGGAAATCGAGAATGCTTTTATTAAATTCTATGTCAACTTATTTAAAGCAGACGCAATTTCATCTGATGCAATTAATAGCTATTTAGACCAAAGAAATATTCGCCTGATTGATAAATTGCATACGGATATTATAAATCAAAATATTTCTACGCAGGAGGTGATTAATGCAATACAGGCTTCTAAATCTGGGAAAGCTGCGGGTCCAGATGGATTTCCAGCGGAATATTATAAGGTCTTTATAGATGAATTAACGGGTCCTTTAGTTATGCTCATGAATCATATTGAAAAAGGTCAGATGCCAGACTCTTGGAGGTGTTCTAGTACAGCACTTATTCCAAAAATAGAATCTGAGACCCCAGAACCCAAAAACTTTCGTCCTATAGCTTTGCTTAACACAGATTACAAGCTATTTACGGCGATTATTGCATCAAGACTTAAATCCGTGCTCAAGAACTATATCAATCCTGATCAATCAGGGTTTTTGCCAGGGAGACACTTGAAAAATAATGTGAGATTTATGTTAGATTTGGTGGAATACCACGAAAAGAGATGTGATAAGCAGTTAGCTCTATTGTTTGTTGATTTTGAAAAAGCGTTTGATCGCTTAAATTGGAGATTTTTGAAGGAAGTATGTCGAAGAGTCGGGTTAGGAAATAGATTTACTTCTTGGCTGGATCAAATTTATTGTAAACAGACTGCTTCGTTAATTATAAATGGTCATTGCACTAGAGCTATTAGTATATACAAAGGTACCAGACAAGGCTGTCCGCTTTCTCCGCTCCTATTTATTTTATGTTTGGAAATATTGAATGATGATGTAAGACATAATGAACGTATTAGGGGTGTTAAAATCAAAGGTGCTGATATGAAGATTAAAGCTTATGCGGATGATCTAGCCGTTATCCTTTCCAACCCGACTGATGATATTGAAGAGTTAACTGGATGTTTGGTTTCATTTGGCAATGTCTCAGGTTTGAGTATTAATAAGGATAAAACCGCACTGATGACGATGAATCTCTCCAAGTTAGACAATGATGAACTACAGGAGCAAACTAGATTTAAAATTGTGGAAAAGGTGAAATATCTGGGAATATGGCTCACCACAAAAAAACACAGAGCTTTTTAGAAATAACTATGGCCCCACCTGGCAAAAAATTAAGACAGACTTGAAGCGCTGGAATAATATTGGGTTATCTTGGCTGGGTAAGATCGCAGCCATAAAAATGATGGTTCTGCCGAGGTTGTTCTTTCTATTTCAGACACTCCCAATATTAACTAATGAAACTCCTCTCAAGGAATGGAACCGTAGTATAAGCAAATTTCTTTGGGGAGGCAAAAAACCAAGAGTTCAATTTCGTATCATGCAAGATGAAATAGGACATGGAGGGTTAGGTCTCCCAAACCTAAAACTTTATTTATATGCGTCCTGTTTTGATTGGATGATATCTTGGTTTAAGTTAGAGGATACAAACTTAATAAATTTGGAAATGGCAGGTAACAGATACGGGATACATGCATATTTATTTTATGATAAAACTTTGGTAAATCGTGCTTTCATTGATCATTATGTAAGAAAATCTTTATATAGAGTCTGGAATAAATTTAAAAATATAATTTATTCAAATATTCCCTCATGGGTCTCAACCAATGAAGCCTTCCATAGAAACGAAGTAATTGTTGCTAATAAATGGGTTACATATAAGGATATTTTAGTTAAGAATATTAGTAATAATCAACTGGATATAAAAACCTTAGAGAACTTGTTGCAAGAAGGCTTTTGTATTAATTGGTTCTTATTTAGACAGCTAAATGAGAGATTTATATTAGATAAACAAGAGGTGGGAATCTCACTTGATGTGTCAGATTTTGATAAGATTATTTTTGGAAAAACGAGGGGGAGGATTTCAAGACTATATAAGTTTCTTCTAAAGTTGGATATGCATGCAGAAATAATCAAGCCGACAATGATAAAATGGGCGCAGGACTTGGGAGAGAATATCCCACTTGAGCAGTGGGAGAAAAACTGGAATATTAGATTAAGGTTTACATCATCTATTGCTATCAGGGAGAATTACTATAAAATGCAAAATAGATGGCATTTGACACCCCTGATATTGGCTAAGTTATATAAGGATAAAAGCCCATTATGTTGGAAATGTAAAAACTCCCCAGGCTCCTACATTCACATGTGGTGGTTTTGCAGCTTTGCTAAAAAATACTGGGCTATGATTCACCAAACAATTCAAGAGATTTTGAACGAGAAATTTTTGTTAGACCCCAAAATGTATTTGCTAAATATGATTTTGAATGTGAACTTGGAAAAAAAATATGGGAAATTGTTATTTTATATGGTTTCAGCTGCCAGGATTCTTTTTGCTTCTCATTGGAAGGATACACAACCTATAACACGGGAAGATTGGTGTATGAAATTACTGGAGTATATGGAAATGGACAAACTTACTTGTCTTCTGAAAAACCTAGACTGGAATAAAACTAAAAATGTTTGGAATCCCCTTATGATATTTATGGAAAAGGAGAACTTACTGTTTAATTATATGTGGTGAAGGAAAGACCCTTTTCTTAAAAGATTTTTTTCTTTTCTTTTCTTGTTTTTTTTTACTAATTAAGCTCAGAGGTAGCTATTAAAAGTTAAGTTTATCTATATCCTATAATATAGGCTTGTAAGAATCACTTATTTTCTTGATTGATAAATGTATTAGGGAATTTAACTTGATTTAAAAGCATGTCCTTTCTCCTTCAGGAAATCAACCGTTTTTAAATGTTGTATATATTTGTAGTTTATGGCCTGCTTTGTATTCTATTGGTGTTTGTTTGTATGTTATATGTATGTTATATGTATATGTTATTTGTATCTGTCTTAAGAAAATTTTCAATAAAGATCCAAAAAAAAAAAAAAAAAAAAAAAAGAAGTAAGTGAGACTGTGTTTACTGAATAAAACTGTAGCTATATCTGCAAAATCTTTCCTAACCACAACAGCGAGATCTGGAGACTGCACTGTGGAGTCAGAACAGCAAAATACTAGGAGGAATAAGAATAATAAAATACCATGAGTGAATTCTAGTGGCAGTTCCAATTAGAGCAGTTCCATATAGTGGGCCTTTCCCATCCATGGTCTTGGTTCTGGAGGCTCACATTGATGGTAAAAACAAAGAAAACTGAAGCCCATATTAGTCAATGAGTGGCAACATGCACATGCCTGCATCAGCAAGGTGTGTGCCTCCATTGGCTAATAGGGGGCTGGGTGATCCATGGGAGCTCCACCCCATGGATGGCTAACCTGTCAATACAGCAGGCTCACTATACAACTGTTGAATGGCAAGTCAACACTTGAGAGGTCCTCTATCATTCAGCTTAACATCTCTAAATTACACCTGCCTGACTTACTCCACACTGGTAAGAACACACAATTAAGGAATTTGTGCTGAAGGTAACCAAGCAGAAGCACAGATCAGTGGTGGGAATCATGTGCCTGTCCAAATTTTACTGGACTACAACTTGCAACAGCCCTAGTCAGCAGTCAGGAATTGCAACCCAAGAACACCTGGAGGGTTGTACCATCCTCACACCACACTTAGATCCTCAAGAAATATGAACAGATAATACCTATATCTGTTATCTCTTATAAATAAATGAGAAGTGCTTCTCATTTATTTATAAGAGATAAGAGATACAGATATTCTAAGCATATCTGATAGTAAGGGTGCCTGCATAGTTGTACATGATTAGCACAACCACAGTTAAACCATTTTTCTATTCAGGAATTTCTCCTTCCAACTGTCTACAGTGGCTCAACTGAATATCCATTCAGAAGCTCCCAAAAGGCGCTGACCACATGAAGCAAAAACCCAGACAATTTGATTTGGTGGAGTGAAAAGAACATTGAGAAGGAGAAGTGGACGAAGCAGAGGTGGTTAGAGTAAAATCACTGCTGCACGTGTGAAGCTGTGAGTTGGTACAAGAGCCGCTGCCAATTTTAAATTAACCATTTTTCTCTTTTCTTCTTGTGAAGATCGTATTTAAAAAGCAACCTACAATTTTAGAAAGTAAGGTGGAAGTTGCACTCGGAGCACTGGAAAGAAAGAAACTGCCAGGAACATATGGCATACCAATAGAGCTCCTTCAATCTACAGAGAGAGAAGCTACTCTGGTTGTGAAAGCTGGACATTGATAAAAGTTGACAGGAAGAAAATATACTCATCTGAAATGTAGGGTGGGAGAAGAGTTCTATAGATACTGTGCCTGCTAGAAAGACAAATAAATGGTCCTAGAGCAAATCAGTCCTGAAATCTCCCTAGAAGCCAAGATGACTAAACAGAGGTTGATGTACTTTGGCCTCATCATGAGAAGACACAACTTGCTAGAAAAGATGGTAATGCCTGGTAAGGTGGAGGAAAGTAGGAAAAGAGGAAGTCTGTATTCAAGATGGATAGATTCAGGGAAGATAGGGCCCTGACTCTGCAATTCCTGAGCAGGGTTGTAGATGACAGGGTGACTTGGAGGTCTCTCATTCATAGAGTCACCATAACTCAAAGTCCACTTGAATTCAGTTAACAGGAAGGGAGAGGTTACTGTGTAAAAAAGAACACTTTACAGCTCCACACAATAATATGTTCTGCACAAAGAGAAATCAACTTTCTATGAAATCCTTGATTTTTCAATATAAAGCAATTCACAAGAATTATTATTCTTCATGTGGTTCTCCTTGATTCTTATTTATCATTTTTAAAAGAAAAAATCATTTATTTATTAAAATTCTGTTTAGTCGTTTTAGCCAAAACTTTCACAGCAAAGCACAGAAATAGAAAGATTGTTAGTCCCAGTTAGAGTAGATCCACTGAATCAATGACAGTTTATAAGTTAACCATTACATTCTATTGATTAAATGGAAATCACAGCTGGATTTAGGCCAAAATAGAATACAATAAATTCCAGCTAAAACACACCAGCAACATAGATGGAAACTCTTACTATTTGTTAGGATATGGAGACTAAAGCCTTCATCATCTACCACCTGTCTTCTGCAATTTCAGCAGAGCTCAGCTCTGAAAGTTCTTTTTCAGACTACAAGTTGCAATGTTCCTCTTTTAGAGTATTGGCCACATTGACCAGGGGGTTCTGGCAACTGTCTCTCCCCAAAGCGGATGTTTTCAAAGCTCTGACTTCTAAAAGCTCACAGTAATATGAACTAGAAACTTGCATTTGTTATAAATGGGAAACAGATTTTCAAGAAGCCAAATTCTGCACTCACTGCTGCATCGTGTTCCACAGAACTGCAGCCCACACATAATAGATATGCTGACTAACTAGCTTTATTCCAGGCCTACAGGCAAGATAGTTCAAGAACAAATGATGCTGATAATTTCCAAACAACACTGGGAAGGTATCACTCTTTGGTTCCTAAACGTTCCAGAGAAAAGGTTCATCATCCCCGTTACTTGCATCTAGAATCATCCTCCCCCCACCATTCCTGATTTGTTAGCAAAACAAGCAGCATTTGCAGAAGTGGAACGAAGCAGATAGGCAGTGCAGGGAAAGGAACTGTTAGGTGGTATGCTACTGTATAAAGGGAATGGGAATTATTGCTAAAGGTTAAGACACTCACGCTTCTGATTGGGTTAATTTCTCATTCCAGTCCTCCAGTGTGCTGCTGGCCGAAACATATCTACAAATACAATGGAGGTTAGAAATGGGAGAAATATCTTAGTTATGTATATATCTAGCTACAGGCTCCCTTTCAGGGCATAGTTCTCCCACACCATTCCAGATAAAAGTAAGGCTGAAACAAACCCTGCTCCAATCAGCAACTTTGCATTTTTATATTTTCTGTCTCCAGTCAGAGTTATGTCAAGGTGACACCCAACCTGTTCACAAGTTGAACTGGCAAAGGCACATGGAAAAGCCTAGTACATTGTTATAAATGGGACATTCCTCATTTCTCTTTAATTTCCAAGTATAGTCACCTCTTTTTCAAGTGTGAGAAACAAGATTAAAAAAACAACACTCAAGACATAGTCATTCTTATTGTAATTAGACAATACAACCAAAACCAGTCTCTAGGGGTATCCAAAAGCTCCTAAGAACACCAGTTGCAATGCTTTTTCTGCAGCATCTCAGGAAACAGAGTGAACATTTTTATCTGAGCAACGGATAAAGTCATGCTATGGCTAACATAAGGCTCTAGCAAACTCTCACAAACATCACACACAACCATCCATAAAGAAAAAGATCAAACTATTTGGGCAAGAATAGCTTGAAAAGAACACACAGATGGTCTTAAACTGAGTATATCAGCCCTATAAACTAACCAATGGAAGCTACTAGCCTGATTTTTATTCATAAGAAGGGCTAAGCGATCAAAGGGAGATGAAGACACCCTTCCTCTAATAAACCTTCCTGGTGCTGGAGGGAGTAGGCTTGTGAAGAAAAAATAATGGGCTGATGTTGGGGACAGAGACATATATCTTAGTCTGTATGCTGAATTTGGAGAGGGGGATTCCTCTGCTCTCACAGTTATCACAACAATCCAACAAAGGTTAACAAATGAGGCAGAGCACATTGCATCCCTCCTCTGCTAGATTCTTCCCTCTCCTTATGCAACTCCCATGATGAACTGGCAAGTGGTTAAATACAAGTCTAAAGCACATTTTAGATAGTTGGACACCCAGTCATTGTGTGTGTCATTCTCTCTCTCTCTCTCTCTCACACACACACACGTATATGTACAGTCAACCATGCCCACACACACACACATTTGTTTCTCCATACATCCTCCCACTCACATAACCCAGCAGAACTGCAGCAGGTTTGTTCTGCACAGGTGAAAACTCAGAGTGGTAACTATGACACAGCAGGAGCTACAGTTTTCCACTTTTACCTGGAAAAAAGGTAGAATATGCTTATAAGACTAACAAATCTAGGCATACATGCTGAGCAACACACGTCACCAAACTGAATGGTGCTTTGAGGAAAGGTGCATAGACTCCCTACTTCTCTATTGGCTTGAAGGCCTACTTTGAAATGTCACTACCATATATTAGAACAGGTTCCAGGCATCATTTCCCGACCAGCACAAGACAGGAGCTACATTCTCAGCAGCCAGCTCACAAAATAGAACTCCAGTTGCCACTCTTCCTTTGTAAAGCAATACTGGAGAGGTTTGCAGTGGCGATGGGTGGGGGTACATAAAACCTTCTCATCAGGCCAGGTTTCTGGTAAGCATTTGCAACAGAAAAGTAGAGGACAAGACAAGGATAAAACATCCTTCCTCAATAGTTCTCTGCAGCAAAACATCTCCTCCCAATACCATATTGTGTGTACCATATTGCATGTCACTAACAGGTGGAAGGCTTTGCACCTATTATTAAATACTGAACAATGTATAATATGGTGTGTGCATGTGCCCTCAAGTTGCCTGTCAATTTATGGTGACTCCATGAATTTCATACAGTCTTCTTAGGCAAGGAATACTCAGAGGTGGTTTTGCCAGTTCCTTCTTCTGAAATGTAGCCTACAATACCTGATATTGGGTGGTGGCCTCCCATCCAAGTAGTAACTAAAGCTGACGCTGATTTACTTCCAACATCCTGTGAGATCTGATGCCTGTAGGGTATTTAGGACTGTGTATAATATGCACAACCATTGTGGTGTAGTGGTCTGAGTGCTGGACTATGACTCTGGAAACCAGAGTTTGAATTCCTGCTCAGCAATGGAAACACACTCCGTGACCTTGGGCAAGTCACACACATTCTGTTCTAGAAAATCCCCATGATAGATTCAACTTAAAGTTGCCATAAGTCAGAAATGACTTGAAGGCATACAATAACATACTAAGAGAACAATATCTAGGTTGGATTTCAGAGTGTCATATGGCAAAGTTTGTCCATGGAATAAATCTGTTTTCCATAGAAGATAGAAGATGTCTGGTCTTTATAACTGGATACTGACCATGAGGTTGGAAGTAGGGTGGTGTTGCTTTTAAAGCATTTTTTAACTCTAAGCATGCTATGCAATGCTATCAAGATTCAGAATTTATAGTTCATGGTGTAAATCCAATGTTAGACTCATCTAAAGCAGACCTACTGAGCCAATTACAATGTCTAAAATCAACACTAAAGCTGCAGTGATTCAACAGGTCTTCTCCAATTGGAACAAATGGCTAGATTTAGGCCTAATAATTTACTTTCATACAGATTTGCATAAATGTCAATCATTTTAGCTAGTGATCTGGGATTATGTTTATATTCTGTGTTGTAGGTTTATTAATTTGATACTATATAATTATATCCATGTCACCCTTTGTAAACATTTGTATCCTCCTTTGTTAACTCTGTTGCCTGATCGCAACATATAAACACACACACACCACAATCAACCAATATACCACTCAAACAAAGAAGTAACAGGGTCTTGACAATTTAGCTGGCTGTGGAACATATTGTTCCAGCCCACAACTGAAGCCAAAGTCTGTGAAAGGACATATGCTTACCACCAGCCATTCATACAATTACTTCTCCTTCCCTGTAGTATCCTCTCAAGTATTAGATTTTAAACAGTGTGGTCCTCCCTAGAATCTGTCATGCATATGGCTGGCATACCATCCAACTGTTCCAACTGGACAGATGCAGTCCCTCTGTCATCTCATCTTTTTGGTCTGTGCTCAATTAACTCAGCAAGGGGGTGAATCTCAAGCAAAAGCAAACTGCTACTTTTGTTTCTCCTTACTAAAAACTTTTTTTCATCTTGACCACACTCTGATATCTCTAGGTGGCATGTATGCCAGTTTTTATCTGTAAAATATTGGGAGGGTATGCAGTAGTGCAAGTTAAGACAAACCATTCAATTTTGCTTGATGGTCCAAATGTAACAAAAGAGTACTTCCTAGCTGTACTCTCATCATCCACCAACAGGTTGGTAACTGATTGGAATTTTCCTTTCTCTGCACAAGAGTGTATCAAAGATGCCAGCAAGGTGTTTAATCCTGGAGACAGCCAAGAAGAGTCGACAAGCAAAGAACAAGATTTAACATTAACAAGCAAGAGGTCTGAGTGTGGCCCTTTGCATCCCAAGCACACAGCCAGCTTCCTCTGTGACCAAAAAAAGGAGGTGTGCAAGACAAGGTGGAATACAGAGAGAAGTAGAGTGAGGCAGTGCTTGAGAGATGGGAGAGGCACTCACAGGTCCGACTGCATCACTTTCTCATTCCACTCTCCAAGTTTTTCAGAGGTTTTCACATAACTAGAAATAAAAACCTGGGGGTCACAATCACACTTCAAAAAGAGGGGAAGATTTCAAGGATAAGACAGTGATGAATTACTGAGTGCTCAGACTAAGAAATGGGTAAGTGGTAAAGCTTGGAAGATTTCCTTCTTGAACTACAATTCCAGAAGCATCTAGGTTGTTTGGGAAACTGCACTCTCTGCCAGAGTAATTTTTCCAAGCGTGGTCTGGGCTGTATGCCTGCCCATGGAGCTAAGATTTAAACATTCTTCAGGGCCAGGAGATAGTGACTTAAAGTGTTATCTGCAGTTTTGAACCAGGCAGTGTGCCTGCAGTAAGCATGGAACACTGATTATAATTAGAAATCAAAAACAAAACAACTACTGTAAATAGAGAGCACAGAGAAGAATGTGCACTGCAAAACCAATTTCAAGAGTCACCTGTTCCTTGGAGACACATAAGTCTAATGGAAGAGCCACAAAGTCAGTTACAGGTATACCTCACATAACAAAGCTTTTGACAGCAAAGTTTCATTTATAAAGTCATTTTATGCCTGCTCAGCCCCCATCACCTTTTATCCCTTGTTTTCTATGTAGCCCAAGTTTTTTTATCATCAGCAGCAACATTTATAAGATGGTGAAGGAAGGCTGGAAAAACACAGACTTTCAATGTTGGGTTGTGGCAACGTGTCTGCAGTGATAAACAAAGCTTCATATGGCAATGAGCAGGATTATACACTACTGAAGCTCAGTATGATGTCTTGCAACTGATTCAGGTATTTTGTTTATACTTATGCAAGGCTTACCTCACCTGGCTGTTACATTTCACATGTGCATATTGTTCATTTTGAACAAAGAATCTGTTGAAGCATGTTGCATGGCTCTTCTTTTTGGTGGTATAGGACCCTATCCTTATTCTTTCCAAGTTACTTCTCTCTCTGGTGCCAAATCTTCTGTTAAAGAAGTTGTGCCCATATCTGCTTCATTAGCTGAGGTATACCTGTAATGTCACACAGCATAATCCAAGAAAGCAAAGTGTCCTATTACCCCAAGTGGGCTCCTTTTTCTATGAAGCTTCATGCAGTAAGTCTTCAAGCCACTTTCACAACAAAGGAAGTGAACTCATTCAGAATTACATAATGATAACATTTCAGACAGCTGTCTGTTAAGTAGATTGTGACTTCTCCACTACCTAGCACAAACACACTTGTTTGGTTACTCAGAAGGAGGGAAAAAACATACGCATTGGAAACTTGGACATCATGCCAGCTTTTTGAGAGGTTTTGCTTCAGCCCATCCAAGGGGGTCAAACCCAGTTTTCTCTTCAGCTCTCCACAATGTCTCTCTTTTGCAGCCAAGACCTGGCGCAAGGTTCCAATTTCCTCTTCCACCTGCAAAAGAGGAATTGAGTTAAAGGTCCCTATGCTGCAGGACCAAGGAAACAGTGGTCAAACACTGGTCAAACCTGTAGCATCCTGGCCTCCAAGAGAAAAAACAACTTTGTAATATAACTTCATACACAAGGTAGTAAAGGAAAAATAAGTCTAGAAATTTTAGTTAAAAAAATTGACTCCAAAAACCTGGATTGACTTATCCATGGGTCAATGTAAGTCCTGTACTTTAACGCCTATAAAAAAGGGAACCATTCCCTGAAGAAAGGCAAGAGCAAAATCTGTCCTGGATGCACTGACTCCCTTCTATTCTCTCATCCATTCAGCCTTTAGTGTGATCACAACTAGTGATGCCTGCTGGAATTTTGTAAGTTCTTTGGCATTGTTTTCCTTTGCTTCATTCTTTAGATCCTTGACTTATCCATGGATCAGATAAAATCCATAATTTTATCCCCAAATTTACCCTCTCTGGCTACATCTATGTAGCCAGACAAGAAATGATTATGTCATATGCTGAGACCACTGGAGGCCCCCCGGCAGAATACACAATCACTTCATGGACATAGCTAGATGATTCTCTGATCCCACACCAGTCTCACCAGGCAGAGCACAATTGGGGGAGTTGCAGAAACTTTACAGAAGGTCTAAGGATTGGTGAATGGCCAGTTGTAGCATAGTTCTGCATGCAGAACTACTATGCTACAGTGGACTGTATAGGATTGTCCTGGAGGTTTTGTACTGAGGAGCAAAACCTGTTATTGGCAGCATTCATTACTTAGGAATACCAAGATAAAAGCAGTCCTATGCATGCTTTATCTTAACATAAATTAGAGGAACACAAGTCAGCCTTGGGTTAGACAGTGACAGATTTGTGAAAGACTATGGTAGCACAGTGATAAAAACACCAACCTACAATGCAAAATCTCCAGTTCACATCTATTCTCAACCACCAAGGTCACTGGGCAAACCAGCATTAATGTACAGAGGGAAATCACGCAGCCCTCCAGATGTCAGACTGCAACTCCCAGCGCTCCTCACCATTGGCTATGCTGGCTAGGGCAACAGGAACTTACAGTCCAACAACAACCTGAAAGCTGCATGATTTCTCTCAACATCTTTCCTCTTCAGGTTGCTTTGAGGAGGAGGAGGAGATGGGAGAGGCCATATTTGACACTGAACCTTGTGTGGAAAGAGAAGATTTAAAAAAATGTACCAAAGAGCGATTTCATTTTCCAGTATGCCCTGCTGTTCCCTGTCAATGCCTTCAAATTTAACACCACCAAAATCAGAAAAAGCTCTAGCTACAAAAGAGAAACTAGAAAGTTACACCAGAGACTTGAGACATTTGAGACAGTGATCATAGCACTGTTTTGACTTTAGACTTGCAAGAGGCAGAATTATCTGAACTCTGTGTATCAAATTAACCAAGTAGAGCTCAAAAAGGTACCTTTAGAAAGGGAACACTTCCGTACCTTGGCCAGCTCAGACTTTAGCTCCTCTTCCTCCACCTCAGTGAGCCCATTGTAGGCAGAGGCCCTTGATGGAGTAGGAGTAGCGGCAGCAGTGCTTGTGTTGTCCACAGGGACGTCTGTCATGGTATCAGCCAGCAGACCTTTGTTGGGAGAGTTAAGGTTGATATCTGTCATAGACAAGAAGCAAAGCAGGGGAAGAGGGGAAGCAGTTAGAAAGGCAAAGCACCGTTAGTCTAGCCTGCAGAAGCTCTCTCTACATAGTTGATGCTGGCAAAGAAAACAGGAACAGAGCCTTTCTAACAAGTCCTACCCAGGAGACTATTTGCATATCAAAAGCTACAGACAAGTGAGTGGCCCACCAGCCACCCTCATAAACTATCTCAAGACAACAGCTTTGCACATTGTACTGTCCCAAGAGACAAGAAAACTCAGCTGGCTGATTCATTTGGGAAGGGCTTGAAGGTGAGCTTGTCAAGCTCTTGAAAACACCCACACAGGCCATAATAATTATCTCTCTTGCTCCACCTGTATCTTAACTCTTGGTGTGTTTTTAATCGTTTTTGAACTACCCTTGCATTATTTTATCTTGTCTTTATAAACTGCCTGTTTATATGAACTGCTATGGGATATTATATTACACAATATGTAAACAATTAAATTTAAACAAGTGACAGCCAGCATGGTGTAGTGGTTTGAGTATTAGGCTAGTACTATGGAGATCAGGGTTTGAATCCCTGCCTAGCCATGGAAACCTACTAGGTGGTTCTGGGCAAGTCACAATCTCTCAGCCTCAGAGGATTGCAACGGCAACCCCCCTCTGAAGAAACTTGCCAAGAAAACACCTGATAGGGTCACCATAAATTGGAAACAACTTTAAGTACACACAACAACAAGAAATGAATAGACCACCCTTGGAACTCTGGTCCATTTCAAACAGGAACAAAGAAAAATTTGCCAGAGGAGACCTTTGCCAGGAAGTCACTGCAATCCTGATACTCTGGAAATTAAATCTGCATGAATTCTGGGTTTTTTGGGCAAGTTAATAAAAATAATAATACTACAGGAGAAGCAGTTTCAAGGATGATATTGAACAGCTTCCATGCTTCTTTATTCACCACACAGATCAGGGGGAAAAAAGGGTTTCCTCCAGAGGTTATAGGCATTGTGATTCATTTTGGTCAATCTAATCTTTACTGGAAATGCTAGTGATATAATGGGAGTGCTGCCATCTCTGGCTTATTGTTTTAAGAGAGTTGGAGGAAATGTCTACTGGGTACTCTGATCCTAAAAGGCTGAGGGAAGCTTTCTGGTTTGTTATTGAATGTAGGTTTCAGGGAAAGAAGCCAGAAGACAAAAGAGGACACCAGAGACAGATGATGTGGCTAGACCTTGAAAATTGCAGATGAATTCAAACTGACATTCGGCTCCAAAGTTCACTGAGAGGTGTTGACCAAGTTGCTATCTTTTCCCCTAGCTTCTTGTTGCTATGTGCATCCATGTTGTTTCTAACTTATGGCAACTCTATCACAGTTTTCTTGGCAAGATTTGTCCAGAAGGCATTTGCTTCTGCCTCCTTCTGAGGTTGAGCATGTGTGACCTGCCCTGTCCACATTCACCCAGATAGTTTCCATGTCTGAGCAGGGATTCCATTCCTGACCTGCAGAGTCACAATTTAAACCTCAAACAACTACACTACTCTGGCTCTTTAGCTTACTCCACAATTCTGTCAAGACACTATAAATTGCTTTGCCACTTTCTTGGAAGGCAAGCACAATACAAACATAACATATGGACAAATTAACTACCCAACCTTACAGTGGATGCACTAGCTGTATTCCAAGCAGAGTGCTGGTGTACAAGAGTGAAATGGTGACTCTTCAACAGAAACCAAGAGAAACTGGGCAGCTAGCTTGTAGTAAGGGAACACCTGACCCTCCAGAGGTTTTGAACTTCATCTTGTACAAGCCCCAGCCAGCACAGGCAGTGGTAAGGGATTATGGAAGCTGCACTCCAAAACATCTGGAGGGACATGTAGCCCCCCCCCTTCCCACTCCATTCTAGGATTTTTCCAATCCTGTTGCTCTAGGCCACTCAGTAAATTGCAATGACAGCATCAAGGGATTACCAACTGCCTACTTCATATTTAAATTGGAATGAATTTGCAGGACTTCTGATCTGTTTCTTGTCTCAAAAGGCTGTCCCTCATATAGATATACACACACACTGCAAAATCTTGCATAGCTAGCCTTGCAAATGGGATCACAGTGGCACATTCCAACACATGGAACCATGCACCCATGTTAGTCAACAAGCAAAACACCATCACACCCTTGGTGGCTGTGTGCTACTTTCAGCAGCAGGCAAGACTCAGGAGGCTACAGGAAGAGCATATATTAGAAGTTAATGCAGCTCCTTAAGAAACAGAGGAACATCACATAGTTTTTGCAAGAAAGCATCAAAGCAACCTTCTTATGAAAAATGAAAGGAGGAAATCTAGAGCAGCCCAAAGCTATCACTCTTTGATCTCACAGTCTCTTAATATCCTGGGCTGCTCTAATAACTAACCCACTCCCTCACAACAGATTCAGTCTCCCACAGCTCCACCACAGGAACTCCCCCCTCCAAGTCCCATTGCAAGGCATCTTGAGGTTCACCAGTTATGGGGCAGAAGAAGACTGAAGGCATGATGCAACCCACCCTTCTGGGGCAGAGCCTCCCTGCATCATGCAGCTTTATCCCAATTAATGCTTACCACCCATACCCACAGTCAACATTATAATGCAAATATAATTTCCCCACTCCTCAACCCAACTTTTTACCCTCTGGGTCCCAAGTTGCCAAACCCACCACCCTCCAAACAATTCTAGCAGTTCCTGTACACTCCACCCTCAAGATTAACACTGAGATTCCCAACCCACATTATCTTTTTTAGAAGTTTGCTCTCCCTGCCCACCTGAATTTCTTCCAAAACTAAACCCACCCCAAAACCGGGGCTCACAATGTTCAGTCATGGAAGCATCGGCACCACTGGGCATCCCATGACAATAGCTTCCTGCAATATGGACTCCTTGCCTGCCACCCCAAGTCTCAGCCAGGAAGACCCAAATTGCCTCCTTCAACCTCCCCCCTCAACACAAAATCTCAGTTTCTCTCCTGCACCTTCATTTTATGAACATGGACAGAGACACATCGATCTTCCCTGGACTCTTCTACCCACAACCAGGGCAAATGCAGCTTCTTATGCCAGTCCTTTTGAGCTCCTGCTACTTTCGCCAAACTCCCAGGGCATGGCTGCCATCACCACTCTCCAAGCTCCTAGGCTGTTGTCAACCCACAGAAATAAAGCAGATTGACACCATTCCTGGATTCCACAGAACTGAGCCTGACAATTAAAGCAGTGTCAAAGTGCATTTGTTATACCATGCAGGTGCAGCCTCTGTCATGACAGTTAAAAGTTGTGTCAAACTGCTTTATTTCTGCAGTGTGGACAAACCCTAGCCGCCTCCCTCACTGAAACACTCCCGCATGTAAACATCCTATCCTGCCATAAAAACTCCTCCCAACCCACTGAAGGGAAGCCCCCCGCCAGAGGCCTAGGCCTAAATGTCTGTGACCCACACAGGCTTGAGGTGGGTGCATTTAAAGGACTTGTTACTCGACTCCTGGCTTAGTGGCCTGAGAGTTGGACCATGACTCTGGAAACTAGAGTTTGATTCCCAGTTAGGTAATGGAAACCCACTGGGTGACCTTGGGAAAGTCACACTCTCTCAGCTTCAGAGGATGGCAATAGCAAACCAACTCTGAAGATACTTGCCAAGAAAACTCCATCATAAGTCCAGCTTAAGACAGGGTGACCAGATAGCCTCCTTTCCCAGCACATGTCCAGGGCACTTTTCCAAGCGGTGGGTGGGAGAAGATGTTTCAACCTTCTTACAGGGGAAATTCAAAACGTCCTCCATTTTGAGCATGGCTAAGAAGCATGAACTTACATTTATAACAATGTCTTTAGCTTTTATTTGGCAACATCCTACATTTGTCTTCAATGTCCTCCATTTTGCAGTACCTTGTCCTCCTGTGCAGTTAGGACATCAGCTCACCCTGCCTTAGGGTCCCCATAAGTCAAAACGCCTTAAAGTCACACAACAACAATACTCCTGACTGCACCCTCCTCAGGCCTCACATGAATGCCTGCCAGATGGTCGGACGCAGGATCTGATTAGACCAGTGGAGGACAGGGGGGTCTTGGAGATGCCTCATCAACAGGGTTGCCATGAGTTGAAGTCCACTCGAGGTCCATTAACAACAACAGCACCAAATTTTAAAAACAAAACACACATACCGATCAAACAGAAAAGAGTCACGGAGCTGGAAGAGACCCAAAGGGCCATCCAGTCCAACCTCCGTCTGCTATGCAGGAATACACAGTCAAAGCACTCTGTTTAAAGACCTCCAAAAGAGGAAGGAGTGTGTTCCTCTGTCAAACAGCTCTCAATGTCAGGAAGTTCCTCCTAATGTTGAGGTGGAATCTCTTTTCCTGGAGCTTGCATCCATTGCTCCATTGCGTCCTAGTCTCTGGAGGAGTAGGAAACAAGCTTCCTCCATCCCTAATGTGGCATCCCTTCAAAGACCTACGCAGGGCTATCACCTCTTAACCTTCTCTTCTCCAGGCTAAACATACCCAGCTCCCTAAGTCTCTCCTCATAAGGCATAAGTCCAGCTTCTCAACATCCTTTTTGAATTTTGATGCCCAGAACTGTCTTCTAGGTGAGGCCTGATCAAAGCAGAATAGAGCGGCACTATTACTTCCCTTGATCTCTAGACACTAAGCACAAAAAGGATGGTTCAGAGGTGATATGACAGCCCTGTTTAAATATGTGAGTGGCATTGTATTGAGGATGGAGCAACTTGTTTTCTGCTGCTGCAGAGAGTGTGGTGGAGTCTCCTTCTTTGGAGGTCTTTAAACAGAGGCTGGATGGCCGTCTGTCAATGGGAATGCTTTGATTGAGAGTTCCTGCATGGCAGAATAAAGGGGTTGGACTGGATCGGGGCCCTTGGGGTCTCTTCCACTTCTATGATTCTGTGAGGGCGACCAAAATGGCGGAAGGTCTGGAAGGTATGAAGAGAGACTTCGAGAGTTGGGTATGTTTAGCTTGGGGCAAAGAAGGTTAAGGGGTGATAGAACAGAGAGCTGAAATGGTGAAGGGTCTGGAAACCATGAGAAGAGGCAAGGAGAGCTGGGGACGTTTAGCCTGGAGAAGAGAAGGTTAAGGGGTGATATGAGAGCCCTGTTTGAATACTTGAAGGGGTGTCATACTGAGCAGGGAGCAAGCTTGTTTCCTGCTGCCCCAGAGACTGGGACCCAATGGAGCAATGGATGCAAAGAGATTCCAGCTCAACATCAGGAGGAACTTCCTGAGAGTAAGGGCTGTTCGACAATGGAACAGACTCCTTCCTCGGAGCGTAGCGGAGTCTCCCTCCTTGGAGGTCTTTCGAGGAGCTCCTGCCACGGGGCTCTCTGATGGCTAGCAGCCACTAACTGAGTATCGCTCGCTCCCGGCAGGCAGAGGCCTGGCTCCTCAGGCTCCCTCCTCCCTGACTTGCTGCTGGCTTTCTTCCTGCAGGGAGTTGTTTTGTTTGTAGGCCCAGAGCCCCAGCGCCAACCGCGGCCTCCCCTCGGGCCCAGCCCGGCCTTCCCCTCCTCCTCCTACCTTGGCTGGCGCTCTCCATCTCGCCCAGCAGGCCCTGAGAGAGAGAGGAAAGCTCTCGTCGAGGGAGAAAAACAACCCCAGGAGGACCGACGGAGGCAGAAACTCCTCTCCCTCGCTCTCGACGTCGTGACGTCACGCGCCTCCCTCCCTCCTCCCCTTCTCCGAAGGCACGCACTCACTTCCTGTCCGGCGTGGGATTTAGACGTCATCGTCGCCGCTGCGCTTCCTGGCAAAGAGTTACGAGCGCCAGCGGAGGAGCTGCTCTTCCACACTTCCGGCTCCCATTGGGTTCTTGTTGTTGTTGTTGTTGTTGTGGTGGTGTGTTTTGGAGCCCTTTCAGAGCAATGACGGCCCAGAGGCGATCCTCTCCCGGCGGCGGGAGCGGCGAGACTGGTTCGGAAGAGGGCTTGAGAGAGCGTTAGGCCTTTGTGCTCCGTCTGAGCCCTGGACTCAGTCCTGCGCTGCACTCCTGCTTCCCCAGCAGCACAGGGCTGCGTCCACACTGGAGCAATAACCCGGTTTGGCACCGCTTTAAGCCTCCTGGCTCAAGGCTAAGGAGTTCTGGGAGCAGGGGCTCCAGTGAGGAGGGTTTGGGAGCTAGCCCTCCGTCCCATCTGGGCCCCTGCCTGGCTCTTGTGTGCCTTTCTGGGGACAGGGCTGGGCAGGAGGGGAAGACCCTCTCTTCTGCCCAAAGGCTGCCCACTCCTCTGCCTTGGAGACAGTCCATCACACGGAGGTTCGAAGGAGAAGAACACATTCATCTGCCTTTGCTACTTCAGCTCATTTACAGGAATGCCAGTTGTGTTCAGACTGACTTCCCATTGCCTGAAATTACGTCTGGCAGTCTATCACACACTAATGTTAAACCCCACGATTGCGTTCAGATTGCCATTGGGTGATACTTCCCATTTCCCTTGTCTGATGAACTCCAATGTGTCCCTGTCCCAACCTCCGAAGTAAGCCAAAGGCCTGATTGTGACTGTGAGCTTTAAACACTGGACCAAAGCATCTCCATTCCGATGCCTTTAGCAGCTTTCTTTGTCCTTTCCAAGAATTTTGACTGGATTGGTTCCAGCCGGTTTGAGAAGCAATAAACAAGACAATTTAGCTCAGTAGTAAAGATGGGCATGTAGTAGTAGTAAATAGTACTCAGAGGCAGGCACAGTAGCGTTGGAGGAGCTTCCCCTTCTTTGTCCTGCTGAAAAGTGCATAGGAATGTAAGGCATCCAATAGACCTGTCTCTCTCACTTTCCGGCTGCAAAGCCTGATGTGGGTCTGACCCTTTTGTTCAAAGGCTCTGTGTTATGTATCTTGCCTTTTCCGATCAGATCCAGAGCTTCTTTTCAGTCCCATTCCTACCCAGCATGTGAGGGAGAGTAACTCATCATAGCTACATTCAGCTCTTCTCTCATAGGGTTGCCAGATTGGATCTAAAACGGTGCCCCTGTACTTTAATCCTTAACAGATCCTTGAGACGAAGTATTGGAAAGTTCTGTCAAAGGAGGTGAAGGTTCCTGTCTTCCTATAACTTCAAAACCCCAACTTTCAGTCACAGCCATTTCACAACAAGAAGACAGTAAACATCTTTAATGTTTGGTGTAAGTATAGTGCTCTGGGTCCTATAGTGGGAGGAAAGTGGGATATAAATTAAGGATACAAACTAACAGAGCTAGGCATTCCTCTACAACCTTTGCTCATGCTTTCCACCAAGGAGACAAAAGGTGCATTGGGGCAGGGCAGCTGTGGCTGGAAATTAGCACCTGGAAGGTGAAGGAGAGATACTTTTGCTCCATCTGACAGATATTTACCTTATCTCATCCCCCCCAACTGTCCAAGTTTGGAAGACAATCCTGATTCATCCCCTGTCATTTCATATTTTCAACAGCTTTGAAAATGCCCCTCTCCCCTTTTTGCTCAGCTTACTTCAATTGCTGCAAACTGAGTTCAAAGTATACACTCTGCAGAGGAGAGGAGCAGCAGGAGCTTGCCTTTCTTTCCCTGCGGGTTCAGGCAAAAGCAAACAGCTGCGGCTTTTCCTAGCTTGTGTGTGCTTCCTCATTAATACCTTTTGCTGTCTTGACCACACTCTGACATTGCTTGGCCGCAAAATGTTGGAAGTTACATTGTCCTACTCAGTGATCTCTTAAGATGAAAGTTATAGTAGCCCCGGAAGCCAAGATTACTAAACGATGCTGTCGTCCTTTGGTTACATTATGAGAAGGCATGACTCATTGGGAAAAACAATAATGCTAGGAAAGG
This sequence comes from Sceloporus undulatus, assembly GCF_019175285.1. Classification (NCBI taxonomy): domain Eukaryota; kingdom Metazoa; phylum Chordata; class Lepidosauria; order Squamata; family Phrynosomatidae; genus Sceloporus; species Sceloporus undulatus. The sequence goes on along the minus strand of NC_056525.1, from coordinate 7,215,405 downwards.
TGGAGGGAAGTAGAAAGAAAGAAAGGCTGCACGCTAGATGGATGGACTCTTAAAGAGATAGCAGATATGAAATTGCAGGAACTAAGCAGTGGAGGACAGGGAGTCTTGGAGGTGTTTCATCCACAGGGTCGCCGTGAGTCGAGATTGACTCAAGGATGGTTAACAACAACAACAGACCCTGTGATATTTCTTGTAAATCCGCTTGCACATGAAAGTGAGAATCAGAGCCATTCCAAGGATGTTTGCTCAGGAGATTAAGTGCCATGGAATTTAATGGAAGTCAGAGATTAGGTGGAAGTCATGGTGCATTATCTTTTACACTGCCCACTATACAGGGACCCCAGGGACCATTTCCTGGGAGATCTTTTGAAGACGAGGGCAGATTGAACACTGCCTGATATTATTTGTGATGTGTTGGCAGACCATTCCAAATCTATTACATTTAAGGTAGCCACCATCACAGCAGCAGCCCAAAAGATCCACTGCAAATTTCTAAAACCATTATCAGTGGACAGTAAAGGGGACCAGTTGTTGAAGGCTTATTGTTGCCTTGGCATTTTCCCTGTTGTTTTAATTGTTTTAATTCTTGTATTGTCCTTGTTAGACACCTTTCCTGTAAGCATACTGGTAGCGTGTGTGTTTTTTAACAATTTCCCTGCAGTGCTTTTGTAACATTTTGTAATGGACATTGTGCCACAGCAGGGACGTAGCCGGGGGGGGGGGGGGTTGGGGGGGTCCTGCCCCCCCCTCCCTTTAAAAAAATGAGTGGTGTGTGCTGCCGCGCCGCCCCCCTCACCCCCTATTAAAAGGGGGGCTTTTTGTGGGCCCCCCCCCCCCCCTTTCCTAAAATCCTAGCTACGTCCCTGGCCACAGACAAATAAACTTGATGAACATAGAAGTCAGAGATTAACAGATGTTGAGGACTGCAAGAACTTTTCTTTCTCTTCTGCTTGTTTTGCTTCTTTTCAGACACAAGATGGCAGTACTATGCCACCCATTTTATTGCCCAAGGCAGAATGTCTGCATGTGCCTTCAAGTTGCCTATGCTAGCCCCATGAGTTTCATAGGGTTTTCATAGGTGAGGAATATGCAAGAGGTAGTTTTGCCAAACCAGTTCCTTCCGCTGAAATGAACATAATAAAAATAGATAAATATTTCTACTGATACAGATTTGTCTTGTTTTTCTACCAGAAACAAGAGAACCATACCAACTGCTTGATTATTCTGCAATTTTAAATTGTTTGAACTTGTTTGCATTGAATTGACTGTACATCAGGCTGAGGACCTTGGATACAGGGCAGAATGGGAACGTTTTAAGAAAGAAATAAAACTATGGAAATGAGAAAACAAGTGCTGAGTTCTTGGGAAAACAGTCTAATCATATTACAGCTTTAACTCTAGCTTAAATAAAGGAGGAACCAGGCCAGGGCTTCTGTTGTGGTGTGAACCACACTTTACCAGCAACAACACATTTTGCTTTCATCCACTTCTTTCTGCAGTTGTGATCCTGATAAGTCTTCCTTCTCCCCAAAAATGTGACTATTTTTTTTAAAAGGAGCGGGGGACCACATATCTCTCTGGTCAGATTTAGCTTACCCTTGCCTTAGGCAACATCTACACTGCAAAATTAATGCAGTTTGACACTGCTTTAACTTCCATGGCTTAATGCTATAGAATTCTGGAATTTGTAGTGTTGTGAGAAATTTAGCCTTCTCTGTCAGAGAGCTCTTGTGCCACAATAAACTAGAAATCCCAGGATTCCATAGGATGGAGCCATGGCCATTAAAGCAGTGTCAAACTGTGTTCTGCAGTGTGGCAGCAGAGACTGTGTTTTTGCTTCATCTCTTAGATGAACCTAGTTTCCTGTTCTGAACTGGGTAGATATTATTATTATTATTATTATTATTATTCTGCTTAATCTTGAGGAATCCAAGCGGATTACAGCAGTAAAACAAGATACAATTAAAAGAAAAAAGCATTAAAAGTTCCAAGATCCCCATCCCTCCCCCCTGTCATAAAAACATAATAAACGCTAAAAAGAGATTAAACCAAAAGAGAGGTTAAAAACAATGGTGTACAAATTTCAAGCGGAGAACAGGTAGAGTAAAAGGCAGAGATGGAGAATAATGGGAGGACGGGGGGGGGGAGAGACCTAGGATTGTTCCTTCACTGATATTGGTTTTGAATCCACCTGACTAGGCTTACCTTGTTTTCTGCAAGTACATGCATACCTCAGTTCACAATGGAGATTATCACACAGGGAAAAGAAGCGGTTTGAGGAGTATAATTGCACAATTGTACTCCTGTCACGCAAAATCCATAGCCACAGCAGCAGTAGCAAGAACATTTCATTCACAGGGAACTCCCGTGGATTTAGTCACCATAGTGGGAATTGCGCTCGATTGAGAGAGTGCAGAAGTCAATCACGCTACATTACCACTATTGAAGAAGCAACCCAGGATACTCAGAATGTATTGCAGTGGTTGCAATCCGTTTTCATTCCCAGGATCAGTTTTGCAGTGTATTTCAGTCTTGTTTTGAGCTGTGGGGCACAATTTAGTTAACACTTGACTAAAACAATGTGTTGAAGTACTGTATATACTCATCTATAAGTCTAAAAATTTATGCCCAAAAATTGACCTCAAAATCCCAGGTCGACTTATTTACGGGTCAGTATGGAACATTCCCCTCACAGCTCTTTCAGATTTCCCCATGCGATGTAGAGAGGAGTTTATTTCTCTCTGGAGCCAAACTTTAAGAGCTGTGTAGATCAATATCAACAAATCAGTCCTAGTAGTTTCCATATCCATAAGGAGCAGATCTTTTGTAAAGCTAACAGATCTTAATGGCCTTTTATTTATTTATTTATTTATTTATTATGACACTTATACCCCGCCCTTCAGCCCTAATGGCTATCAGAGTGGCTTACAATTATTATTTTTAATAAGATGGTTCCCTACCCTTAGGGCTTACAATCTAAAAGATTGACACTTAAGCCAAATGTTTAGAATTAATCAGTTTAAGTTATGTTTAAATTTCTCTTGAAAATTTTTAGGATGGTTTACACTGCATTTTTGTTGCTGTGAAAATCTCACTTACTCTCCAGCTAATGCTCAGAAGGAATATGGGAGTTGGAAAGAGGTGGGGTGTCAGGAGATGATGTTGTTATCCCTGCTAATTGGGAAAGTCCCAGCACTTTAACCCAGTGGGCCCTTGCTCCTTTACGCCACTCATTAGGAGCATCGCTTCCATCCAGAGAAGGCTTCTTCATTCGTTTTCCTAGGAGATCTTATTAATGCAAAACGAACCCTTGTCTATGGTTGCTTACCTCCTGGTCTCTCTAAAGACGTTGGAAATCCCATTTTGACTCAGAGTGTTTTAAGAAACACAGCTGGGGTTTGTACAGGGCCCTCTCTTAGAGACCGAATAACAACAACACAATAATATTTCGAGACAAACCTTTCTCCTCTTCAGCAGTTGCATTCCCTTTCCGATTTAAAAAAAGTACTGACCAAACTGACAGGCTGAGCCAAGGAAAGTTACTTTTGCAGACCACAGCCCCCCAAAATCCCATAGTCAGCATGGCCACTGAAGTGCTTTGTACATGTGTCCAAGAAGTACAAGTTGCTGTCATTTTGTTTAATTAGAAAGGAAGCCTGCCCTTATGCCATCACATTAATGTTTTATATTTTTAGTATATTCAATTACCTGTACTGCCCATTTTTTAAATTTTGCATTATGTTTATGTGGGGGAGTGCTGTATTTTAATACTGTATTTTAGAGAATTTATATTACTGAATATATAAAAAATATTTTGCAACTGTTTGTAAAACACCACATACATGAATGGTGCTATATAAATAAATGATCATCATCATCATGATCAATATCTGCTAGAGCCAGCATGGTTTGGGTGTGGACTCTGGAGATCAGAGTTCGAATCCCCACTTGGCCATGGACCCCACTGGATGATCTTGGGCAAGTCACACACACTCAGTCTCATAGGGAGGCAAAGACAAAAAAAACCTCTGAACTTGCCAAGAAAATTCCATGTTAGGTTTGCCTTAGGGTGGGCATAAGTTGGAAATGTCTTGAAGGCACACAACAACAACAACAACAGACAGGGAAGTCCTGCTTATGGGCTATGTATAGCCATCAAATCCCACTTTTGCATTCACTAAGATCCCTAGCAACCTCCCAAATCCACTCCCAGAGGTTGATCATAGAATCGTGCTGGAGGACCTACAAATGCCTAGAGAGAACATATTAATCAGATCCACAGAAGTCAAAGCCACAGACGTGGAAAGCCAACTGTACAGTGACTGATTGACTGATTCCTTTGCAACGAGTGTTAGAGCCACCATGGGTAGTCAGACCAAAGGGAAATTTAGGTATTCTGTTTGCACAGTGACCAAGGAGTTACCTATCAGAATCTGGGAAGCAGGGCCTGGGTGCAGTGGGTTCAATGACCTTCACACTTGGGTTCTCCAGTTACTGAGATGCAGAAGCATATTATTTCTGACACTGCTGCTGGGAGCGATGCATAGCTATCATGGCCAACAGCTATTGTGGCTCTGAATTACACCCAATATCAAATGTAAATCCCCTCGCTCAACTTCTGAACTGATTTTTCCTGCACAATAAAAGACACACTTTTAGACCATCTCCCTCGGGAAGAGAACAGAAGTGCAAAGCCCATACTCACACATTCTGTTTTGGCTTTCTTTTCTCATTGTTATTGGCCAAGGCATCTTTATTTATAGCAAGAAATGGGTTCTAGGACAGTGTTCCAGTAGTTAAATGGCTTATCCAGGAGATAAATGACTTTCCCAGGAAGAATGGGAAAAGATATGCAAGAATGACCAGACAATCTGACTTTTGTTCCTTTCCCCTCTTTGATGAATTTAGTGGTGGTTATGTTACCCTGATGCTATGAATTTCTCAAGACCCCCTCAAATTTCATCCTACATTTCAAGGCCATCTCAGGTTGGTTGTCACCTAAACAATTTGTTTTCCAGCTACTGGCTTTGCTGGCTGGGGTACTCTGGGAGTTGCAGTTCCTGAAACTAGCTTTTGAAAGGTCTACTGCTCTATCTACCACCCTGAGGAGCATCACTGACACCCATAAACTGTCACAGTCAGAAACTGTGGTACGTTAACATCTTTTGTTTCTTCTTTCTATCCAGCCAATGGTGATTGGTGGCTTCTACGTCAATGGAATGCTAAACCTGCTTTGGGCATTAGTCCGAAGTTTAAAGAACTTGTGTGTGTATTGAGGCTATTTTGGAGACAGGGTTCAGCACCTTGGTTAGTATCCTTGAAGTTCTGGCTAATACCAGGTATTGATTTGTCACCCAATGAAATGGAAGCCACTAGCTACCAACACATCCAAATCCTAGAAATCAACCAGCCTCCCCCAACCTGGCACCCCTCAGATGTGTTGGACTGCAACTCTCATCATCCCCAGGAAGATTGATTGGAGCCACAGTGTAACATATCTGGAGAGCATGTGTTGGAAAAAAGCTAAAATATATAATTACAGGACAATAACAAGACGGGTACATGAACAGGTACTCAAAGCCCCTCTCTCCTTCTCATTTTTATGTGTCTTTCTGTCTTTCCCTCCACTACTTCTTCTGATTCAGAATTCCTTGGCCTCTGTTATAATTCCCAGGGCATCTGGAAATCCTGGGGCTTCAGGAGGGACCAGTGGGTGGCCTCCACATTCTTCATGTGCTTCCTGGCTAAAAACACTGCCATTTGCTGCTTCTCTCTGCTGGTGATGTGTTTCCCAACCCACCATGGGAAATGGTTTCCATGCCAAAGGCTGGCTTTGTAATCCCTCAGTTTCTTGATACACCACTTATCGTTGATTTTGTAGTGCTGGTAGATGGTCTCCTCTTGCTTAGGATTGGCAGCCCGAAGCCAGTCATGGACAGCTTCCAACCCTTCTTGGGTCATCACATCTGGATAACGGTGCTCCAGCAATTGAATCAGGAGCGCGTTGGCCCTGTTGCACCGGAGATTGGTGATCTGGTCCTCCAAGCCAATCGGGCACGTGGTGATGACCTCGTCCTTGGTCCTCCGGATCAGCAGCACAGGCCCTAAGTACTTGCAGAGCTGTTCACCCACATTGAGGTTGAAATGGTCCTTCACCGTCCGCACCACCAACTTCTTCCAGCTCTTGGGCATGACATTCAAAGCCAAGGGGAGCAAGTCATCAAAGGTGGCATCCAGGATCAAAGCACTCAGCAAAGGGTAGGACATGGCAACCCAGGTGGCAGCGTAGCCTCCAAGAGACCATCCGTACACGATAATGTCTTGTATCTTAAAGCTTAAGCGTTGGAGAGCATAATGGATCACCACATCCACGGCATTGGCATCATTCTCTGGGTAGGGCTGGCCTGTACTCCCAGCGAAACCAGGGTGATTCCAACCCAACACAGAATATCCAGCTTTCAGTGGCGTGAAGAGGCAGCCCCACTGGTAAAAGCTAACATTCCCCTCACAACAAATCACCAGCTGGTTCCCTCGTTCTTCTTCTTGCCCTGGCTGCTTGGTCCTTCTATCCACAAACATGGTGTCAATCTTATTTCCATCTCGAGCGACCAGCTTGGCCCGTTTGCCATTGTAGTCCCTCAAGAGACAAGCTTGACCCTTGGCCAGGACTGGTAACAAGGCTTGATTCAGAAGGAACACAGAACCTGGGTAAAGCAGCCAGCGGCCTAAAGAATGTGCCATGATATAGCTGGCTAGGCGGCTGGGCATCTGTTTGATGCTGCTAAAGATGTCCCACCCTGAGCTCTTCTCTCTGTATTGCTCTGTGGAGAAGGCGGATGCCAGTGGGCATGCTCCTGGTGCGACGAGAATCTGCCGGCCGTGGGTTTTACTACCGTTGACCCTATGGGTAGGAGAATCGCTGTAGATCCTGGCCTCATCCCAACGGAAATCCACTGGCCAGTTCCCGAATTCAAAGTTGTAACTGGCCATAAGATAGGTTTTAAATATATGGGCAAGAGCCTTTGGAAAACATAGGATGCACATGGAGAGAAGCGGTGGTTTTTCTCTGACAGTTGCATAAATTATTATTTGTTTTTGTTTTTTACAAAGAAGCAGAGAGTGAAGAACAGTAGCCCCACAACTGATATTTTTCTGATGTCTCCAGGGCAGGTTCTTTTTGCCTGTACCCTTTTATTCCATAGCTTTGTGATGCTGGCGTTGGAACTCAGAACACCCAGCTTTTGCCATGGTGAACTGTTATCTGCATGCCCACCAATGGCCTCATGATGGCCTTAGTCCTCAAAGGATGCATAACAATAAGTGAGGTCAGCAGTTTTTGTGACCCCTTGGATCAGAGGGCAGCTAAACCAGCCAATCAGCAGAGTGTTAGGAGGACCACTTGTTGCCTAAATTTCAGGGGATCCCCAGAGGGCATCCACAAATTGTAGTCAATGAGGAAATTGATTGACCTCAATAGGAAGCAGCAAGAGGGCTTCAGCAATGTAAAGCCAAGATCTTAAGCCTTTGTATAACAGTTCTAAACCCAGAGGAGTCCAAAAGCAGGCTCCAAATTAGTTTAGTTTGTTTATTAAAGTGGGAATCAACACACTCATTAAACACACCATCTCACTCATACGCATCTCACAGTAAAAAACAGTGAATTGCAGCATTGTAAAGAGGCACTACTATCCTGATCCAGAAGCATAGTTCTAATTGTGGGGTTACCGGAATAAGGATGACTCAGTAGCCACATGCAACATGTGTAATGGCCGGATACTGAGGTGTTCAGCTGAAATTGAACAGAGGGTCGGTCTGGCTTCAAACTAGACTGAATACTATTGTCTAGGCATCTACATTTATAGCAAGAAATGGCTCCTAGGGCAGTGTTTCAGGAGTTAAATGGTTTATCAAGGAGTTAATTGACTATCTGGAGGGAAGAGTGGAATGAGATACGTGAAAATGACCGGACAATCGGCGTAAATGTCCTCAGACAAAAAGAGTTTCATTTCCAGAAGGAAACTCCCTTTGTCTGTTGCATTCAAGCAGTTTCCGGTCCAGTACCCACCATCACACTCCTTGGTGAAGGCATTATGCTCATTTTGATCCTGACCAATCTCATTTTGCCTAAGTGCCTTGGCTTCTCCCATGCTGAGCCAGATTTCCTAATATGGTATGGCTGTTGTGTTGCGCTGGGTTGAACCCTTTTGGCTACCTGCCCAAAATATCCCTTTCGATATTAATTTGATATAAATTGACAAGGAGTGACTGGAGGCTGGATCCTGGGGTAACACACCACTACAGCACAAATCCCTAGACCATTTATCAGCTAAAAATAATCATTGTTATTCAAATTTTATTTAATTCTCATGAGTGGCGGAGGTAGTGGTGGTGGTCCTGAAGACGAAAGCCCCAGATAGACTCCACAGAATTTGACCTACAGTGCACATGTTCCCCAACTCTGGTATAGAGCTTTTGAGATTTGAGGAAGCCAGGAAGAAAATCTATTCAAATTTTATTATCATTTGATATGCAAGTTATGTTTATAATTACATGTATAATTGTGTAATGTGTGTACCTTATAGAGCAAGTCCCCTCCTGCACAGACACCTTCAAAAGCCTATTTTCTCCATGAGAACTAAAACTTATAATGGCTTAAAAAAATAGAGAGAGAGAAATGCAAGCCAAAGGCAGATATGAAAAGGAAAAAAAGACAGAGAAGGTGGAAGGCTAGATTTTTCTTCTTATTGTGGTCTAACTCCCTATTACATCATAGTCCTGTCCCAATGATGTCACTGAATAGTACACTGAGCTGAAGTTTGGTAGAAAGATGCTCTTGCCTTTGTACCACCTGCATGATAAGGTAAGAATACGGGATGTGCTTTATGCTGAACCAGGCAAATGGTTCACCTGAATTGGGTGAGGACCCAAAACACAAGGTAGTTCTCCTGGTCTTGCAGAGGTCTTTTTCAACTGTACTAATGCAGGTCCATTTCTGCTAATGTTCTAGATTTGTTGCCTTCTGCAAATGCCCTACCTTTGACATGTGGTCCCTCTGATATTCTTTCATAATAATAATTTTTAATAATTTGTTATATTTATATACTGCTATTCCAAAGATCATAGCGGTGAACAGCAAGTAAGCTAATTAGCAAGTAAGCTAATTTACCCCCAACAGTCTGGGTACTAATTTTAGCGACCTCGGAAGGATGCAAGCCTGAGTCGAGCTTGGGCCCTTTTGCTGGTCTTGAACTCACAATCTTGTGGTTTTGAGTGAATGGCTGCAGTACAGGCATTTAACCACTGCACCACCAGGGCTAACCTTTCATGACTATTGTTGCCCTCTTTTTACTCCCTTTACTCATTTCTGCTTAGACTTTTCTCTCCCTTGTTCTTTTGAGTTCCATCAGTACCCAGTGTGCATCAGTCATGTACCGAGGCAGCCAGTGGCTCTTTTGCCTTGGGTCAGTGAATCTACACTGGGCTTTATGAAAGCTTCTGTTTATGAGAGCTATCCAAGGTCCTGAATCTTATTCCCTATGGGAGAACAGAGTTCAGCGCCTTGGAGAGTTCCACAACACCTCTGGTAGTTCTTGTAAAACTCAGCCGGCATGGGTTTACAGGCCCAGATCAATACAGCCACTGGCTGCCTCCAACAGTGTTTATGTTGTGTGTACTCTGTGTACTGCAGGCGTGCAGTGACAAAAACAAACTCGGCCCAAACAGAGGTGCCAACTTAAAGTCTAAGGCTTTCATGGCCAGCATCCATAGTTTTTTGTGGGTTTTTTTGGGCTATGTGACCATGTTCCAGAAAAGTTTTCTGGAACATGACCACATAGCCCGAAAAACCCACAAAAAACTATAGAGGTGCCAACGTTCAGCACTGCCTGAGGTGCTTGACCTAAACAGTAGCTCACAAACTGCAGAGTGCAGAAGCACAACCCAGTGTGCAGTATTTGGCAACCAGGCACTGACCAACCTGAAATAAGGTACAGACACGGTTGACTTCTTCCAAAGTCCTTGGAGGCTTTTATCTTCCAGTTTCAATATGTACAAAAAAATCTCTGACATATACTGTCTATTATATTTACAATCCAAACTCACCAAACCAACACACCAACTCCTCTCTCCCATCCACTATCCTCAATGCACACCTGCTCTGGTTTTCAGAGGCCTTATATACATACCTAATTACAAAGGATTGGCACCTGATGTTTCCCCCCATTTACAGCCATATCATTATTTTTATATTTCCTTAAAGGGACATTTAACCCAACAGTTTACACTAATAAGAAAGGACAATAGACAGAAGAGATGCATATTGCAAGACTTTGGCCAAGAATCACAAAGCACCTGAATTGAATGCACCAGTGTCCTTGTGCTTTTGTTTGAGAGGGATGGAGGTTGTTTGGGATGCTGTCTTTTAGAGAGGTGGAGGATGCACCCTTACCACTTTCTCCTCTGGTGTGTAAAATCATTCAGGGAGCTTGTGGGCATTGCTCCATCCCTTTGGATATTGGCTGTCAGGGTTTTTGTGCACCCAGGGGACAAAAAGTAGCCTCTGCTCCCAGTGTAAGGCTATTCTTTCTTTGCCAGGTGCATGAGGGTAGCCAGAACATGCTCATGCAATCTGTACAGTCAAGCCTGGCTGCTGTCAAACAAGAGGTAATGGAGCTCAAGTGTAGCTCTTTATGCAGTGTCCAAACTCCCGTGAGAGTGAGGCCAGAAAGTGTATTAGTTAATTGAAACCAAGCAAACCCGTTGAATAAATAGAGAATGAATGTGTAGATAAACCCCATTGGTTCAATGGGGATAATCTCATTGAGAGTAATGATAGGATTCAGGCCTGAGACTGTTCGGACTTGCTTCTGAATCTGGTGACAACCCTAGGGAGAACATATAACTCCCTTACTGAAACAGCTTCACTGGCTACCACTCTACTTCTGTTGGTTATGACCTATAAAGCCTTATATGACTTTAGTTCCAAACAGTCTGAAATCTCCCCATATGAGCTGGTCCAAGTCTTGCAAACTCTCAATCTGGCCATCCTCCCAAGCTCCTCTGGTGTGGACACTTCTTGGTGCCTGCTCCTAGACTATGGAACTCCTTCCCAAGGGAGGCTCAGTTATCTCCCTTTGTATTCTCTTTTCACCAGCAGGCAAAGACTATTTTACATGAAGAGGTCTTCAGCTTTCAACTGGTTGCGACAGAGGATTTTAATGGGATGTGCTGTGTTTTCTTTTTTTTTTACAATGTTTTGAATGCATTTTCAACCATTGTAAATTAATGTTTCAATTGGATTTTTTTGTTTAAAGTTTTTAAGCTTTTGTATTATGAATTTTTAGCTATTTGTTATTGTAAGCCTCCTTGAGTCCCATATTGAAACAAACAAACAAACAAACAAACAGACTTCCCTGTATTCTCACATACTATGACAAAGGTAGAACTGATCTACCTGGAAGAGGTTGTTTTGAATCCTGAAGTGACCATAGTGTTTTAGCTCTTAGGGAATCAAAGAAGAAAAAAATAGCAACCAGGGCCTATAATATCCATCAATTTCTTCTTCTTCTTCTTCTTCTTCTTCTTCTTCTTCTTCTTCTTCTTCTTCTTCCACCTCCTCCTCCTCCTCCTCTTCCTTGGGCATGTCTACATATAAACTGGTTCTTCCTTGTTTTTTGTGTCATTCTGTCCACACTGCGCAGGGCCAAAGGCCCAATTCAACTGCAGAATATCTTCATGTGGGAAAAGCAGTTCCACAGTGAATCTGGACCATCCCTCCCTTAACCCACTTTTTAAAAATTCACCATTTGCTCTGGATCTTCCAGGAAAATCCAAAGCACTTGGGAAGGATGCCAGGTGATTTTTTACTATGCATCCTTCTGTGTCGCCCGGTGCCACCGCTGCTGGCATAAGTTGCTCCTTCTGAGGTCACAACAATGTAGCCAGCCATGTGATCAAGGCTGGGTGTCTCATTTTCAAACTCAGAGGCAGTGAGTTGTGCCAGCACTGGCAAACAGCACAGAAGGATGTACTTACGAACAGCCACTTGGCATTGCTCTGGAGTGCCCAAGTAACAGATGGAATTTGGGGCAGCTTTGAGGCCATAATACTCTGGCCTGCTCCCAGAATATTCTGGCCAGTGTAGACCCACTCTAAGTCTTCTTTTTAGTCTTCTTATCCACCTTATAGTTACTTTGACATGCCCCCTGCAACTTCACAAACATAGATGCACAACCAAAACACATCCAATCTTTTATTTCTCTCTCGCTCTTCTTTTTCTGCAATCAAACCACCACCTCCCCAGCCCCACTAGAGCTTCCAGGGCATCTCAAATTCATCCGGTGGCAAAGTTCTTCCATGTGTTGTCTCGACGTTCTTCAGGTGCTTCTTGGCCAGGAACAAAGCCAACTCCCGCTTCTGGATGGGCGTCAGGCCTTCCCCCACTTTCCATGGGAAGGCAGTGTTCAATCCAAGGCTGGCTTTGTAGCTGTTAAGTATTTGGAGGCACCACTCTTCATCAACCTTATAGAAAAATTTATAGATGAGGATTTCCATATGAGGGCAGTCGGCTCCCAGCCAATGGTACACAGCTTCCTCTTCCTCTGCAATGACTTTGGGATAGCGGGACCGCAATAGCTGCAAGAGCAGTTCATTGGCTCGGTTTGTTCGGGCGATGGGGAGATCAGTCTCTGGATCGAACTGGGTGCTGGTGACTTCGTCCAGAGTCCTCCGGATCAGCAACACTGGTCCCTGGTACCTGCACAGCATTTCAGCTACGTTGAGGTTGAAGTGCTCTATCACCGTCTGCAGCACCAGGTTCTTCCAACTCTCTGCGATCACTTTCATGGCTAAAGGGAGTAAGCTGTCAAAAGAGGCATCTAGCACCAAAGCACCCAGCTCTGGGTAAGTCATGGCTGCCCATGTGGCTGTGTAGCTACCTAAGGAATAACCATAGATGACGATGTCTGGCAGAGTGAAATGCAGGCGGCGGACAGCATACTGGAGGACGACGTCCATGGCATTGATGTCATTCTGAGGGTAGGGCTTCCCTGTGCTTCTTGCAAAGCCAGGGTGGTTCCACCCGAGAACGGAGTAGCCGGCCTTCAGGGGTGTGAAAATGCAGCCCACTTCATAGAAACTGCCATTCCCTTCACAGCAGATCACCAACTTCATCCTCCTGTTTTCCAGTGTTTTCTTCTTCCTCCTGTCCACAAACATGGTATCAATCTCATTACCATCACGAGCGATCAGCTTGGCCCGTTTCCCATTAAATTCCTCAATGAGACGCATCCGGCCATGCACTACTAAAGACAGAGGGATTCTGTTAAAGAGGCATACCGAGCCAGGGTAAAGCAGGCAGCGGCCAATGGAATGTGCTAACATGTATCTGGCACATTTGCTAGAGTGATGCCTCATGGTGTCGAAGATGCTAGTCCTCCTGTCTTTCACCCCTTCATCATGGGAGGTTGTTGCGATGTTGCTGTTGGGGTTGACAGTGGTTCTGCTGCAACAAGCATTGAAGGTACTCTCGCTGCCCTGGGGCTCATCCCAACGATATTCCACTGGCCATTTCTTGAATAAATTGCTGTCCTTGATCATCAGGCATCCTTTGATTTTGAAACACATAGTGGAGCTCTTTAGTGCAGAAGAAAACAGGATCAGTTAAAGGATGAAAGGCGGGGGAGAGGCTGAAGAGCTGATAAGGGAACTAGGCTGAGAGCAACACTCCATGAATGTCGAAGCCAGAAGGGGAGACAGAGGTGTGCCAGAATTTTTTGAGGGGTACTGCTGCTTTGTTGTCTTTTTCTGATATTGGGAGACTGGGTTACTTCTTGCCAGAGTCTCCATAGGCCAGCCAATCAAGGCAAGGGCAATAATAAGCAAGGTCAGCCCCCCTTTGTGAGCAATTGCTCTACTCAGGACCTGGCTGCCATGGGGATCTTGAGTCTCCTTGTTACAATAGCTCTACTGGTCAGTTCCTGAGGACAGTTCCTCAGGATGCTTCCTCTGTCCTATAAGACCTTGTACAGCCTGGTTCTTTGAGATCTGAAGGACCCTATCTCCCCATGTGAGCTTGTCCATGCTTGTAAGATTATCAAAGTAGGCACATTTTAATCTCACCACCTTTGGAGGCATATTGAGTGTTAATAATAATAATAATAATAATAATAATAATAATAATAATAATTTCTATTTCCCGCCTCTCCCTGCGGATCGAGGCAGGATTACAGCAGTCAGCAAATTTCAACAATAAAAACATATCAAATACATAGCATAAAAAATATACATTATTATCAATTCAATACAGTTGGTTGGCTCTCCGTAAAAAACATACAATACTAACAGGGGTGAGGATTTTACAGCAGGTTTGGTGGGTAGGCTCGCCGGAAGAGATCCCTCTTCAGTGCCTTCTTGAAAGCATCCAAAGTGGTAATAAGATGGATCTCTTCCGGCAGATCATTCCACAACTTGGGGGCCATGTCATAAAACACTCTGTGGGACGTGGTCACTAGCCTGGTATTTATGTAGTCTAGTGATTTCTTTCCAGATATTCTGAGAGTGTGGGGTGGATTGTGTAGGGAGAGGCGTTCCCTCAAGTAACTCGGGCCCAAGCCATTTAGGGCTTTAAAGGTAATAACCAACCGTTTGTATTGCACCCAGAAGCTAATCGGCAGCCAGTGCAGAAATTTTAACAAAGGAGAGGACCTTTTCCATGGCCCTGGTGGCACAGTGGTTAAATGCCTATACTGCAGCCACTCACTCACAGACCATAAGGTTGCGAGGTCAATACTAGCTAAGAGTTCAGACTCAACTCAGGCTTGCATCCTTCTGAGGTCGCTAAAATTAGTGCCCAGCTTGTTGGGGGTAACTAAGCTTACAGTTGTAAACTGCTTAGGGACTGCTTAGTTCAGGATGAAGCGGTATATAAATGAAGCTGTTATTGCTATTGCTTCTAGACTCTGGAACTCCTTTCCTAGAGAGGCTAAGCTGGTTGCCACCTTGCTTGGTCAGAAGGTGAAGACCATTTTATGCCAGCATTTAGTTTGCTAGAAACAAATTTGGTTTCGCTTTCAGCCAGCATCTACTGTAAGATACAACTCTGCTTTGATTTATGACTCCTGACCCCAGACTGGTTGTTATCGCAAACTGCCTCTTCTTCAGCTACTGCACTTTTGGCACACTGCTTTCTGTTGCAGTGTGAGAGTAGGACACTGGGGAGTTTATCAAACGGGAGGAATTTCTCTTAAATTTGAATGAAAAGAAAGTGGGGCCAAAACTCATTTACTTAAAGTTGCTAGTTTCGCGCAATTACGTGAATACACATTGCATTCGAACTGGCTCCCCATTGCCCGAAAATAGCTTGCCATTGCCTGAATTTGTGTGTGGCAGTCTATCACACAATAACGTGATACCACATGATTGCGTTCGGACTGACTTCCCATTGCCCGAATTTGTGTGTAGTGGGTTATCCCGCAATAACATTAAACCCCATGATTGCCATCAGATTATACTTCCAATTCCCCTTGTCTGATAAACTCCTGGCAGAGTCCTTGCTGAGCCACTACTCCAGGCTGGGCAACTGGGCAAGGCTAGGGGACTGCATTAGCTCTTCCGGAGACTTTTCAGAGCTGCACCCCCTCAATGCACATGTGCTCATTAATGTGTGCGTGTGTGTGTGTGTGTGTGTGTGTACCACAAATGCCCTCTAAAGGGCATGAAGGTATTTTCACCATGTTTTCGTGCCTGCCTGGTCCATTGTAGCTACCAAAGTGGTCCCTTTTATAACAACAGGAAAGGTGCAGAAGTCACTTTCTGTCACATCCTCTTTCAAAAAGGCTTCTCCTGGCCCTAAATTGGCCCAAGGGACCCACAAAATGTGATGGAAAAACTCCCCAGAGGACTTTTATTTTTATTTTGCAAAAAAACAACCCCAAAACCCTGTAGTCCTAAAAACAGCCCTATGGGGGCAGCATGTGGTCCATGGTCTGCACTACACCGTGGCTTATGGTCAGACTATCGGAAAAAGATATTTCCTTCCTTAACAGGCTGCCCAAAATTTGAGATCATCAACAGGTTCTGAGAATGTGATCATGTCTTCCTCCTGACATGAAGCCCAGTCTTTGGCCCAGACTTTAGCCACTTTGGGCTAGGGACCATTTTAAACCATTGCTTCTTGTACCTAGAGCTCTGCACTCTAATCTCTCCCAATACCTGGTAGTTGGGCTAGCATGGTATGTACCGTCTAGGAATGTAAGATCTACAGGCAAAGGGTTGTTGTTTGTTCCACTGACACACTGGCTCCACGTCTGTGGGATGATCTTTCTTTGGACGTCTGGCTGAAGGAGTGTCTCATTCATTTTTCTAAGGGGATGAAGACCTTCTTCTTTCACTTACCGGATTAAACTGCTGAGTTGTGCTAAAGGTTGCTGAGTGGAACTGGCTGGTGCGAAGTTGGGGATTTCATGTATATTTATAGTGTTCTGTTTATTGTATGCTACAATAAAGCCACCTTGAATCTCATTGGGTGGATATAAATTCAACAAACAAATAAATAATTGTCTCACTCTTGATTGTATTTGTTTGATTTTCCATTCGTTGGTGGAAAGAACTTTATAAATAAACATAATCACTATTATTGTTGTTGTTGTTATCATTATCATGACTATGGGCCAAACTAAAAATGCTTCCAGATGGTCAGCGGAAAAGTTCAGCTACATACCAGAAGACATTGGACTGGATCCTATGGGTAAGACCCAGTGGCGTCACTGGGGTTGATGTTACCTGGTGCAGTAACTCATGGCTCCCTAAGTCGTTCCTCATAGGACATGGTTTCCAGATCCTCCACCATTTTAGTCGCCCTCCTTTGGACATGCTCCAGTTTCTCAGCATCCTTTTTAAATTGTGGTGCCCAGAACTGGACACAATATTCCAGGTGGGGCCTGACCAAGGCAGAATAGAGTAGCACTATTACTTCTCTTGATCTAGACACTATCCTTCTATTGATGCAATCTAAAATCGCATTGGCCTTGGTAGCTGCTGCATTGCATGTTGACTCATGTTCAACTTATGGTCTACTCCGACTCTTAGATCCCTTTCACACATAGTTTCATTCAGCCAGGTGTCCCCCATCCTAACAAAATCGAGTCTTTCTGGGAAGGGAGTACCAGAGTCTGGGGGCTGCCATTGAGAAGGACCTATCTCTCCAGTTTTCCCACCAGATGTACCTTTAACGGTGGTGGGATGGAGAGAAGGGCCTCCCCAGAAGAACTGTGTCCAGTTCTAGGCACCACAATTCAAAATGAATGTTGACAAGCTGGAGCATGTCCAGAGGAGGACAACCAAAATGGTGAAAGGTCTGGAAACCATGAAGCCCTATAAGGGGAGACTTATGGATCTGGAGAAGAAAAGGTTAAGAGGTGACATGATAGCCTTGTGTAAATATGTGAAGGGGTGTCGTATTGAGGATGGAGCAAGATTGTTTTCTGTAGCTCTAGAGAACAGGACACGGAGCAATGGATGCAAGCTACAGGAAAAAAGATTCCACCTGGACATTTGGAAGGAACTTCCTGACAGTAAGAGATGTTTCTCAGTGGAACACATTCTTTAGGGAGCTGGGTATGTTTAGCTTGAAGAAGAGAAGATTGAGAGTCAATAGCTGTCTTTAAACATCTGAAGGGATGTCATGAATAGTGAGAGCAAACTTTTTTTCTGCTGCTTCAGAGAGTGTGGTGGAGGAACTTCCTGACAGTAAGAGCTGTTCAAAAGTGGAACACACTCCCTTCAAGAGCAGTGGAGCCTCCTTATTTGGAGGTCTTTAAGCAGAGGCTGGATGGCCATCTGCTGGCGATGCTTTGATATTGAATTCCTGCATGGCAGAATGGGGTAGGACTGGATGGTCCTTGAGGTCTCTTCCAACTCTATGATTCTATGATTCTATCTCAAAACGCAGGGAGGTTTGTAAGGGAGAATACGGTCCTTCAAATAACCAGGACCTGAATCATATAGGGCTTTATAGGCCAAAACCAACACTTTGAATTGTACCCACAAACAGACTGGTCCCCAGCTTCGCTGTTGCAACAAGGGATTGTGTTTTCCCTGTAGTCAGCCCCAGTTAACAACCTGCCTGCATCTCTTTGGACCAGTTGAAGTTTCTGAACACCAAAGGCAGCCCCATATACCGTAATTGTACCAGTACAGTACATGTACAGTAATGTACAGTGCAGTGCTACAGTAATCCAAATGGGATGCAACTAAGGCATGTGTTATTCTAGCCGATCTAAGCCTTTGCATCTAATCTGAGACTGAATAGGATACAGGGTGACCAAATGTCCTCCTTTTCCAGGACATGTCCTACTTTGCAGCCTCCTGTCCAGGAGGAATTCCAAAATGTCCTCCATTTTGAGCATGACTAAGAAGCCTGATTTTATAGTTATGTTGGTGCATTTAGCTTTTACCTTGTAATGTCCTATATTTTGCTTGAATGTCCTACATTTTGAGGTGCCTTGTCCTCCTTTGTGGTTATGACATCCAGTCACCCTGACAGGGTGATAATTATTTGGAATGAGCGGTGGAAGCAGAATTGAACCCATTCCTGCTCTGATGTGTGTCTGAGAAAATCTGGTTGGTTTGGAAAAAAATTCCAGCACTGGTGGCATTTGAGGATAGTTCCCTTCCTCCAAGCAAGTGTCTGCTACAGCAAAAGGGGATTTTCCCACAAGAACACAGCAGGAGTGAAGGCTTCTTTGAGTGAACGAATCAACCTGAAATGTGGTCTTCCTCTTTTCCTATTGCATTCCACTTTAGCTAACACTCTCATCTTTTCCAGTGTTTCGTGTCATTGAAATTCATGGGGTCACTATAACTCAACTTGAAGGTGCACAAACACACACTCGTGTCATTTTACAATGTGTCCAAAATGCAAGAGACTCAGTTTAGTCGCTTTGGCTTCTAGGGAAAGTAAATAGACCTGATTTGCTTTCAGACCCATTTATTTGTCCTTTTATAGCATCCCATGGCATCTATGGAGCTCTCCTCCAGCTTGTACCTTGCAACTGTCTCAGTTTGACAGGGACAGTTTCAGTTAATCCTCTGTAATCTCTCTTTTTCAGCTATTTTTACAATGTTCCAGTTTCTCTTTCCTCCTCCTTCCACTTTCCCCTTTTGTCCTCAGCTTACTTCAGTTGCTGTACCTGCACTGTAGAAATAATGCAATCTGACCCTCCTTTAACTGTCATGACTCCATCCTATGGAATTCTGGGATTTGTAGTTTGTTGTGGCACCAGGGCTCTCTGGCCGAGAAGGCTAAACACCTTGCAAAACTGCAAATCCCAGAATTCTACAGCATTGGGCCATGGCAGTTAAAGCAGTGTCAAGCTGGATTATTTGTGAAGTGCAGATGCAGCCTAAGTTCAAAGTGTAAAAGTAGTTTGCACTCAATTTATCTCAGCAAGGGAGAAGGGAAGCGGAGAGAGCAGGATCTTGCCCTTCCCTGTAGGCAGAGGCAAAAGCAAATGGCTGCAACATCTCTTAACTAGTCTGTTCTTCCCCATTAGGAATGTTTACCATCTTGATCACATTCTGATGTTGCGTGACCACCCTTGTCCCACATTTCATCTCTGAAACGTTGGAGGGCATGGCAGCACCACATTACAAATGAGTTGATTCTAATCAGGCAAAAGCACTGCCTTTCACATCAAGTGTAGCTTTGGCCTTTAGTGGGAAGGGAAGTGAGTCCAGCCAGTGGAGGAAGCTGTTCTCCTTTTTCAGGTCTCTTGACTCTCACACCCACCGACCTCATCACTTGGACCACTAGGCTTTTACTTTTATTTTTGTCACCAGATCTTTCTTTAAAAACAATAACAACCCAACCCAACCCGACAGTAAAACCAAAGCCTTGCATCACGAAACCAACAGAAGGACCACAGAACAATATGGGGAAGAGTCCAGGAAGATGATTGATACCGTTGGAGGCTGCTGATAGGTTTTGAGAAATCTGACGCTGAAAGGAGAGAGGCACTATTCCCTGTGACTTGCATAAGGAATGATGGCTGCTTCCCTTGCCAGAATGGAAAGGGGATTCGAAAGAAGGATGTTACATAACTTTATTGTTACATAATCAAAGTACAAGTCAAACATTACACTTTTCCATGGATATCAATTTGCAACATTAACAACAATAAGAATTAAAACAAACAAAGCAAAAACAAAAATTAAAAGAAAAACAGAAAGTTTAATGTCCTTGTGGCAGACAAGAGAGGATAATGTTGTTGTTGTTGTTGTTGTTGTGTGCCTTCAAGTCCTTTTCAACTTATGGTGACCCTAAGGCGAAACCTATCATGGGTTTTTCTTGGCAAGATTTATTCAGAGGGCATTTGCTGTTGCCTTCCTCTGAGGCTGAGAGTATGTGACCAAGGCACTTAATGGGTTTCATGGCTAAGCTGGGAATTGAACCCTGATCTCCAGAGTCATAGTCCAACATGCAAACCACTAAGAAAGGAGTATAGACCGGCATTGTAGCAGTTGAGTCAGTAAAACTTAGCATTTGTGGGGTAAGCAAAAGTAGATCACAAAATCATCTTTCCATTAGCAGATGCCTTTCCAAAATATGTTCTGTGATTCTGGTAGATCATCAGCCTTGCTCTGCTCATACTAAATGAAAGCAGTCATGGTTCCCAAAATGCATCCACATCCTATATCCCTTGTGCTGCTGTGGACACATATGTCACATATTTTCCATTAGAGCAGCATCAAAACCTGCCACCAGCTAAGGCTGCCAGTTCAGGATCATTGCGGGCCAAAAAACAGAGACCTAGGTGGTAATGCATAATTAAGCATTATCCAATAGCATTACAGGCTCATTTGCTCACAGCTTGTCATTCAAATACACAGAGAAAGTGAGAGAGAACATATTTTACTATTTAGAAATTAAGACAGAAACCTTAGGTAAAGGGGTTGTTCCTAGATCAAGGTGAAATGAAAGGATTATTCCTTCTCACTCACGTAGGGAGACAGGAAAAGGTAAAAATCTGGCCTACTTGCTTCATGACAGAAGGCGGATGCAAAGCAGTGTGGAGGGTGAGCCCTTGCACTAAAACAACTGGTGGGGAAAGAAAACACTAACTCAGGAAATACAATGTCTTTGAAAATTTCAGCAACAAATCAGTTGACCAGAGTTTCTTAGTACCCCTGCTATGTAGCTAAGTATGCATAAGGTTACATAACAAGATAGTGATACAGGACTCCAGCTCCTTTTCTGAACTTTGGGAAAGAGAGTAGGAGAGTACTGTGGTGGCGAAGGGGCAACTGGCTAAACAAGTGTCAAAAATATAATTCCTTGTTTGAAGTACAAACTTTCTTTCTCATCCCACTTATTTGAAACCTAAATGTACGCTTCTTGGAGCAGGGACTCATCTTCACTTTCCTTACATTACCCTCTATGTTGATCATATACCCTTCAAATACAGTATCCTAGTTTCACAGGGATAGTCCTGATCAATCCTCTGTTGTCCCACTTTCTCAAGTGCTTTTAAAATGTCCCAGTTTCATTTTCCTTCTCCCACTTTCCTCCTTTACCCTCAGCTTACTTCAGTTGCTGAAACCTGAATTCAAAGTGGAAAAGTAGTTTGCACTCAGTTAGTAGTGAGGAGAGGAGAGAAAACCAAAAGAGTGAGCTTAGTATTGCCCTTCCCAGGGTAGGCTCAGGCAAAAGCAAACTGCTACAACATCTCTTAGCTTGTCTGTTTGTCCTCATTAACAACATTTGCCAGCTTGATCGCACACTGATATTGCTTGGCCACACATGTCTTCATCTGCAACATGTTGGATGGTATGCATCCCCAATCATGGGACAGTTCAGGGCAGCTTGCTAGATCTTAACCCTATTTGACTCAGTTCACCTGGACTCTATCTGAGACCATCTGCCGCTTAAGGGGAGAAATCTCCCACCCTGATTGCTAATCTTCACTAATCTCTGCCAATTGGATCTGTGCCCTCATTCTTCCACTGGCTGGCTGCGGGTCTCAGCAGGAAGCATGGCACGTTTGCCTAGTAAGTGGAACAATGGCACCCAGGTCTCCTGAAGGCAATGCTACGGAGGCCAAGATTGAACACAGAGGCACGTACTGCACCAGTCAGTGCATGGGCAGCATGAAATGAAAGTGATTTGTATAGAAAGAATGTCCCTCCTTTAATGTTTGACTGGCAGGAGGAAGCACCTAGGGATGATATTCAGGATAAGTTAAACATGAACCACCTTTGTAAAGAATATTGTTGTTGTGTGCCTTCAAGTCATTTCTAATTTATGGCAACCCTAAGGCAACCCTATCACTTAACTAGGCCCTCAACAGACAGGCAAAATATGCCAGCATAAGGGCAGAGTGGGGGCGTGCTGACCACCTGCCACCTGTCCCCACACAGGCATCATGCCAGCATCACATCGCCTGACCAACCACATGGTGGGCGGTGTCACACCGCATCTTTAACACAGTGTGTAACACAGCTGTGCCAAAGACCTGCGGTGGCACTGGAAAGAGTGCCATTTGTGTTGTGCCACAACTCTAACCCCTGGAAGCCCTGGGTGATAGGTTTCTCTTAGCGAAAGTCTGCTGAGCCCCTTAGTTAACTCAGGAGGAGAGAAGAGGAATGGAGAGGTGAGGATTGGGTAGAATTTTGCCCTTCCCAGGAGGCTCTGACAAAAGTCAACTGCTGCAGCCCCTAGCTGATGCATTTGCCCTTCCTCATTAATAACCTTTGTCATCTTGACCACACTTTAAAGTTGCATTGCCACACATGGATCAGTTTTTATCTGTGAAATGTTAGAGGGTATGGGTGGGAATTCAACAACTGAAACAAAGGTGGAGTATTTTTAAAGCAAGCAGTCTCAAGAATTGTGGTCATCCTCTCCCTGATGGCTGGATCTCTTTTTTCCAGCAAAAGGAGTGAGGGCAAAAAATTACAGCCTTACATAGTGGAAAGGCTCCCTTCCTGCCTCAAACTAGCCTGCTAACCAATCTTGCAGATCTAGGCTCCAAGGCCTATTTCGCAGCATGCATTCCTGCTTGACCCTCCATTGCTTCTTTGCATCTCTCAACTTCCCTGTTGAGCTGCTGCAGGAGGTTTCATCAGCAGGCATCCCTCTGGGCTGAGACTTACAGTGGTTACAGCCATACAAAGTGAGGCTTTTCAGATGCCTTATCCATGCCTCCTTCCTTTGCCATCTTGCAAAACTTCCAGGGGAATTTAATTCCCTCTGAAACAGATTCATGCTCCCAGCTCGCTTTGCCGTTCACCCAGGCATTCATTACTCCAGATTCTCAGTGTCTTGTCTAAGTGTGTAGATCTCAGAACAGAGGGGTGGAAGGGGGTATTCATGCCCCCCCAAGATAAAGCAACAGGGGTTGAGCCCTCCATGAGATAATCTGACAAAATGGGACTGCCAAAACTGCTATGTAGTTGAGCCTCCTGAGGCAATACCAATCAGAAGCAACTACGATCAAACAAGCAAGAAATATGAAGGGAGCTACTTGTTGACCCTTCCCAAGAATAGTAAAAGCTGCCTGTAATCTCTCCTACACACACTTACTTGGAAGTAAGCTCCACTGATGGGGAGCCTATGTGGTGTAGTGGTTTGAGTGCTGGACTATGACTCAGAGTTCGATTCTCCACTCGAGCATAAAAACACACTGGGTGACCTTGGGAAAGTCACACTCTCTTAGAGGATGGCAATGGCAAACCCCCTCTGAAGAAGCTTGCCAAGAAAACCCTATGATAGGTTCACCTTATGGTCCCCCTAAGTCAAAAATGACTTGGAGGCACACAACAAGACAGCTTCATGGAACATAAGGCGGGTGTCTATAGGTATACATTGTGCTTGTAAGAGTCTTCATATTTAAGGATGGTTGAGTGATAATGGATGGAGATATTGTGTTACTGGTTTTTATCTATTTTTATGATGTGCTTGTAACTGGTTTTAATTCTATGTAAACCACTTTGATCTTTTGGAAAAGCGGTATATAAATAAAAGTTATTGTTGTTGTTGTTGTTGTAATGTGTTCTCCCTCTGCAAGGACTTGCAAGTAGGCAAAATTAAGGTTGTCACTAATGAGGTGTGAGGGATGTGGACCACACCAGGTGGCACCCTAAGTTGCGGTGACACCACTGCTCCCCAAATGTCTGCCTTTTGGCAATAATGGACTGTAGTATTCACCAGCATCCCTTTAAAACCCTGGAACTCAGTAGAAGAAAAGACCAGAGTGGAGTGAAACTCAGTGAGTAGAGAAAGGAAAGGGCTCAAGTTTTTTAAAAAAAAATGTTACTCCTTTAAATTTTTCTTTAAAAACATCCCATCTCACCAAATTTTCACATTAACTACATGTACATGCAAATACATTTAGGCTGCACATATCATATTGCTATTTAAAGGTGTGGTTTTGATTTTGCTCATTATTTATGTCACAACCATTGCTGCTGTTAATCACTCTTGAGTTGATCTTGACCACCGCCATTACATTCAGTGATATATAGGAATTATGATTTGTGAGTAACATTTGTATACCAAACATGACTAAGGATTCTGTATGATGTGGTATGAGAGCAAGTATGGTGTTGTGGATTGAGCATAGGATTATGATCCTGTAGGCCAGGGTTCAATTCCCTGCTTGGCCATGGAAACCCACTGGATGACCTTGGGTGAGTCACATACTCTCATCCCCAGAAAACCCTGTGTGATAGGGTCACCTTAGGGATCCTATAAGTCACATGATCTTAGCCTCCGGGGAAGGCAATGGCAAACCTCCTCTGAACAAATCCTGCCAAGAAAACCCCATGGTAGGGTCGCCTTAGGGTTGCCAGAAGTCGGAAAATGACTTGAAGGCACACAACAGCAACAACAAAGATGTTGTATGGGAGAAAGTAAATGGGTGTGTGAGAGAAAGACAGAATGAGTTACTGCACCGGGTGAGGCCAACCCCAGTGACACTGCTGTGAGCCCCCCCCTCCAAAAAACAAAAACAAAAAAAACAACCAAAAAAAAAACAATTCTAGAATACCTGTCTAAACAGGCATCTTGGAAAGAGTATGGGTGTCATTTCTCCCAATAACCTGCCATTTTTCCTGCATTGTTCGCCAGCAAGAATATTATTGCCTAGATGAGAGATGCTTGCATTGCATAGCAATCATTGTGGCTTTTGCTTGTCCCATGTCCCTCTCCGGCTGCACAAACGTTGCAGCTGAGCCTCTGATTCCAAGCAGGAAAGGCTTATTAATGTGACTTCTAATCCCCTAATGACCCCCTAATTGCTCAGACATATGGAAGCTCCTTCTCCTTCATCAGCTGAGATCCCCGCCGCCACCTTTCCTTTCCTTCCCATCCCATCCCAGCAAAATCTTTGGCTCTGACAAGGCTGGCTTTGAAATAAAGCTTCTGGCCTCTCTGCTTCATTGCTCAGTGGGAGTCCATTAGAAATATCAAATTACACCCCCTCCCTAGCTCCCTCTTCCCCAAACCCTTCTGCTCCATTTTCCTCTCCTTCTCTCCTCTCCAGCTCAACTGTTTTCAACATGAATTTGAAGACAGGCAACAGAGATATACCAAGATGCCTGCCAGCCCTGCCAGCATGTCTGCTTCCCAACATACCGTATATACTCAACTATAAGTCGACCTCACATATAAGTCAAGGGCAGATTTTGGGGCCAAAATTATGGATTTTGATATGACCCTTGGATAAATTGAGGGTGAAATTTAAGGACATACAACAAAGGATCTAAATGATGAACCAAAGGAAAACAATGCCAAAGAACCCACAAAATTCTGGCAGGCATAACGGTTTTGGCTCACACTAAATGCTGGATGGAAAAGAGAACAGAGGGAGGTCAGTGCCTCTAGGACAGATTGCACCCCTGCCTTTCACCAGGGGATGGTTCCCTTTTTAACAAGAGTTAAAGTATAGTATTTACATTGAGCCATGGAAAAGTCGACCTAGGTTTTTGGGGGCAATTTTTGACTAAAATTTCTAGACTTATACATGAGTATATACAGTACTTCAGGGGACAATGGACTTTGAGCAAATAGGATGCATGGCACTCCAAAATTTGTTGTTTGTTTTTTATTGTTAGTGGCCCTTGAGTTGATCACAACCCATGGTGACCCTATGGATGAGGCATCTCCAAGACTCCCTGTTTTCCACTGCTCTGCTTAGTTCTTGCAAATTCATATCTGTGACCTCCTTAATAGAGTCCATCCATCTGGCTTGCAGCCTTCCTCTCTTTCTACTTCCCTCCACCTTTCCTAGCAATATTGTTTTTTCCACAGGATAGAGCCATGACAGTCAAAGGCCTTATTCCCACTACATTTTAAGCCAGATTTCAAATCGGTTTGAACCAGTTTAAATGACCCTGATTCACACTTGAACTGAATTGCTGAAGTGATTCGGAGACGGGGGGCATGTGTTAGACCCATTTAACCAGTGTCTTTTTGACACTCATTTTTTCCACGTCTTTTTGGAGAAATCGATTCTGCACAAGTGTGAACCAGATGCAGATCAGAATCGATTTAAATTGGCCCTTTGACCGGCTGGAGCGGGTCCACTTTGAATCGATTCATTCATGAATGTGAACCACAAGTGGGTTATTTTATTTTATTTTGCAGCAAGAAAATGCGAACGGGGTTCGCGAACTGATTTATTTGTAAGTGGGAATGTGGCCAAAGTGGTATCAAACTGTTTTATTTCTGCAATGTGGCTACACACTGACCCCTCTTAACAACAGCTGAAAAAGTGGGACAATGATTAATTGGGACTGTCTCTGCCAAATTGGGACATTTGACAGATACCTACTATCTGATATCTAAACTCCCTGTTTAGAATCATCCATTTCTTACTTTCTTGTGTGTTTTTTTCTGTATTGCATTTTGCATTTTGAACTCAGTGGCCTGCAAAATCCACTCCTCCTGAAGACTTCCAGGCCAGATTGTGGCCTCTTTGAGGAATCTTTGACTAATGCCAACTCCAGATGGCCTTTAAAACCCATGCGTTCTTTCCCCCTTAGGGAAATCCTCAGGGACATCACTCCAGATTGTTCTAGGATCTGGAGGAAGATTCCCTCCAACTCCCCCTTTAATCTGCACAGGGCAGAGCAGGAGGAGAGAGGGTCTTCCACCTGCCATAACCTTTACAGGAGTCAGCAAATTGGTTGCAAAAGCTGGATTACATTTGGAGTTCATCAGAAGAGGCTCTAATGGGTTTTTGCCCTAAAGAAGCAGTTTCAACCCACACTTCCAAGACTTTTATGGCCAGGAACCTACAACATCATTCTCATATATGAGTGTGTGTTTAATGATAATAATTATTAAAGTTTAAATCATTACGTTGTTGTTTCTGACTTATGTCATTTCTGACTTACAGCGATTCTAAGGCTCATTGGATTTTCTTGGCAAGTTTCTGCAGGGAGGGGTGCCATTGCCATTCTCTGAGGCTGAGAGTGTGTGACCTGCCTAAAATCACCCAGTAGGTTTCCATGGCCAAGCTGGAATTCGAACCCTGGTCTCCAGAGTCTTCGTCCAGCACTCCAGCACTCCAAACACTATACCATGCTTGCTCTCATATCTCTAAATCATAAAATACACTTTAAAAAAAAACCAACAAAATTACTTTTGTAAATCATAACATAAAAAATTAAAAACCAAAAGGCAGCAAAACAACTAAACCACAACACTACTACAAAACAACAAAAAACCCACAAATGAACCTAACAATCTAAAAATAAAATTTCTGCTTTTATCCCACCCCCACACCACTTAAAAAAACCTAAACCCAACATATATTAAATCTAACTAACCTAAGCCAAGTAACTACCTAAATAATCTAACAAAGGAGTTTATCACATGAAGGAGATTGAGAGTTTATCCCGTGAATATCCTGCAAAACTTGTGTAATTAGCAGAAACAATTTCACATGATGTGTTGCAAAACCCACAATTAAAGTGGTCACAAAGAAGCATTAATGCGCATCTTTTTACTTTCGGGATTTCAGCAACAATGCAGTTCTGATGTTGCTTTATTTGTGCAATTGCGTGTGATGATCATTCCTTCAATTACTCACCATTTTTGCTTTATTTGCAGGATGCTTTAAATGCACTTTAATCTCTCTTTAATTCTAAAATTAGCCCCAGTGTGATAAATGCCTAAAATTCAACTTCCCACCCTGCCATCCCAGGAAATGTAAAGCAAAATACAGCAAATTTCTCTAATATACTTTTCTAGTGTAAACTCACTTCTGTTCTAGTACTCCCATCATCTAAAAAGCTTCAGGCATCCCAGTCTACAAGCTTGATCTTCTTTTCTTTTCTTTCTTGCTTAAGTAGGAATAGTTGCCACTTGTTTATAAAGCTGACCAACTATTTCTCCTTCAGCAATGTTGAAAGTTTGTTCATCTCTGCCAAATCAAGAGCTCTGATAATCCAGTCTGAATAATATTCAGCTTCCAGTTCTTGGTGCATCTATCTATCTATCTATCTATCTATCTATCTATCTATCTATCTATCATCTATCTATCTAATATATTATATTATATTATTAATGAAATCATACATAATATATGAGTTATATAGTAGAAACCTCCCTATGTGGAATCAACCATTGATTGTGCTTTGCAGTCCCTGTACTGAATGGCCTTGTTGTGTACTTGAATGACCAGCTGAATCACAAGTGTATACGCATCAAGGAATAATGTGCATTCAATGCACATGTACATCTGTGTGCAGTGCAATCTCGCATTCATGTGCCCATACACTGACACCGTGAGTGTGACTCCTGTTCTGTAATTTTCAACAGAATACAGGCATTCTGAATCAGACAAAAATGTCCAACCATGCCTATAGGACTCCTCCCATAGAGTTTTTCATATCAGTTTTCAGGGAAGTGATGGGTTGAAGCAGCCGAACTTGCCTGGTTTTTTGAGCACTTCTTTGCCACTCCAAAGTCAGAATCACACAGGCCACCATTTCTATGTATGCTTATGAAAGCTCAACAGTGAAGAAAGTTTACAGGAAGAGAATCTCATTTGAAACATGGTGCTGGAGGAGTGTTTTAAAGAGACCATGGAATGGTAAAATAGATTCTCCCCACCCCAAAATGAAAAAGTTTAAAAGGAGGCTAGTGTGGTGTAGTGGTTTGAGTGCTGATCTAAAGGCACAAAATCCTTTCAAATTTTGAAAACAAGGTTGGCCCTGGTTAGTACTTGGATGGGAGACCATCAACGAATCTCAGGTTCTGTAGGCTATTTTTCAGAGGAACCACTGATGAGAATTCCTTGCCTAATAAAACCCTATGAAATTCAGCAGGTTTCCATAGGTCTACAGGCAACATATATATATAAAAGTTGAGGCACCTAAATACACTGGACTTGTTGGAGGATCAATGAGGAAACTATCAAAATTTGGCTATTTCTAGGGTTTATGAACAGCCAATCTTTATGTGTATGCATCTGAGTACCCCAAAGCAGCAGATCCCATGTGATTTTGGAAGCTAAGCAGAATCAGCTCTGGTTACTACTTGGGCAGGAGACCGTCAATGACTACCTGATGCTGTAGGCTGCATTCCAGAAGGAGGAACTGGCAAAACCACCTCTGAGGATTCCTGGCCTAAGAAAACCTTTTGAAACTCATGGGGTCATCGTAACAAGCAACTTGAAGACACACACATACAGACAGTTAAAGTGGTGTCTTTATTTCTGCAGTGTGGCTGCATACTGAGACATCTTAAGAGCAGCTGAAAAAGTGGGATGCCAGAGGATGAATTGGGACTGTCTCTGTCTAATTCCATCTAATATCATATATTTAAGGTCCCTATTTAGAAACATCCACACCATATATTTTTGTCTTCTGTGCATTGTATTTTGCATGCTGTGTGAACCATTATCCATTTCTTACTGCAGGGACATAGCCAGAATTTAGACTAAGTGCCACCATTATAATGGGGCTTGGGCATGGTGGCACAACGGCACACACCATTCATGGTATGTAACGGAAGGGGGCTCCGGACCCCACAACCCCTTCCCTTGGCTATGTCCTTGCTTACTCTCTGCAATGCTAGAAATTGCAGGACTGAAGGAACATTTTACTGGGGCCCGCATTCTTACTTGATAGGCAATGCACCTATCCACTACACTTCTGAACCCAAAGATAGAGCAGTGTTAGTCTGTAGAATAAGTATGTAGAGAGATCTTGTAATACCTTTGAGATTAACTAAAGAAAGAAGTTGGCAGCATGAGCTTTCATAGACTTAGATCTACTTTGAAAATGTGACACAACCACAAACACAACTTTGCACAGTCCCCTGTCCCTGGTGTGTTTTCTTTCTCCATTCCCAAGCAGCTCTGCAAAAGCATTGCTTCCGTGTGGATGCACAAAAAGCCAACACATCACATAGGCATGAGATGGGGAGGGGGAGGATTTGGCATGAAACAATCATTTTAAATATATAGAAAAGAGAGATGTCCCTAATCCCAAGAATAGGAAAATAGAAAGCCGAAGGGCTAAACGTACACCTCCATCCTGATCCCAGCCGGATTTGTCTGCAGGTGAATTTCAGCAGGGACAAAGCGACGGTTGTTGAGCTGAACCCTTAAATCCTGGCAGAGCAGAGACAGCAGAAGAGGGGATTTTCCCAGGCTACTAACCCTCCCTTGCATCCCTTAAGACTAGCCTGCTTTAGTTGTTCTCTCCTCCCAGGATGCTTAGCATGGCCTTAATCTTTGCCTACCTTTAGCTTATCAGGACGGGTGGCCCTCAAACTCCTTAGACATTGCATGCCCCCACCGTGTCTATAGCTCAAAAGGCCCATGCCTGAGTTTCCCTTCATCCTAGCAGAGGGACGAACCTGAGAGGCATGGTGGGCATGTGGGTAGCAGTTACCCATGCAGCCAAAGGCTAGGAAAGGAACAAAGATCTCTTCTTTTCCCACCATTGAGAGGATGTACTGTATTCACACTATGCAAATAAAGCAGTTTGACACCACTTTAATTGTCATGGTTCCATGGAATCCTCGGAATTATAGTTTGGGGAGAGCCAGGGTGGCACAAGGGTTTGAGTGTTGGACTACAATTCTGGAGAGCAACTTGGCCATGAAACCCACTGGATGTTCTTAGGCAAGTCACATTCTCTCAGCTTCAGGGGAAGGCAATGGCAAACCTCCCCTGAACAAATCTTGCCATGAAAACCCCATGATTGGTTTGCCTTAGGGTCACCCTAAGTCGGAAACAACTTGAAGGCACACAACAACAACAACAACAACAACAACAACAACAACAACAGTATTCAGACTGGTCTATCAGAGAGCTCTGGGATATGAAGTTTGTCATGTGAGATTTTTGTGAGATAGCTTTGGTGCCAAGACAAGATAATGCTTTGGTGCCAAGACAATGTACAAATCCCCGAATGTCATAGTATTGAGCCATGGCAGTTAAAATGTTGTCAGACTGCATTATTGCTGCAGTTCAGGTACAGCCTTAAGGACACTATAAGTCAGAAAAAAATTGAAGGCACACAACGGCTACCCAGGCTTTATCTTTACCCACACGGTCTCTTTGGAGTGTTTTTCATATCTCTTCTTTTGAGATAACCAGATGCTTTCCAGCTCAAGAGGACAGAAGCAGGCAATGGAAACTGCAGAGCCGGACCTGCATCATCCTTCATCCATTGCTCTGTTGCTGCTGCTTCCTGCCTCCTACCCCCCCCCCCCCCTTCCCGGAATTTCTGGGGGGGGGGGGATTCAAGCTTTTGCAAAGCCAGTTGGACCTCCTTCCCTCCCTCTCACCGACCCCCACCCCTCTGCCCTGCTTTCATTCAGACTCCTCTTAAGAAGTGGATCTTGTTTCCAGCCTCTAAGTCAATTACGCAGATTAAAACCAGCAAGCCAATGTCCCAGCCAGGCTTGACCCCAAGAGACCCCATTGCAAGTTCCCCTTCCTGAGCTCTCTCCTTACAAGGAGGCTCTGTTCTCCAGCCCTAAATGGGGTTTAATGGGGTTCTGGCCATAAGCAGCACATCTTCCAACCTACCCAGGAAAAGCTGCACCTTGGCATCAGAGTCAGAGAGGAGATAGGGGCTATTTTAATCAGAGCCTTATTGGGTTTTCCCCTCTCTGAAGGAGCAGGGAGAACAGGGATTATGCAAGCCCTACCTTTATTGCCTCTTTTTCTACTTTCAGATATAATAATAATAATAATAATAATAATAATAATAATATTATTTATAGCCCGCCTCTCCCCAAAGGATCGAGGTGGGTAACAATCATAAAATCACAATGACATTAATTAAACATAATTCCCTAAACCCCCAATTAAAATAGAAACATTATAAAATACAATCAATTTACTAAAATCAAACTAAAATTAACCTTCATTAAAATGAGGCATTGTGGGATGATTTAAGCAGCCACAGTTATGGGACAATGGGAGAGCCCGTCTATCAATCTGGGAATGCCCGCCAGAACAGATCTGCCTTAATAGCCTTCTTGAAGGCATCAAGAGTTGTAATATGATGGATGGGGGAGATCATAGAGTCATGGGGCTGGAAGAGACCACAAGGGTCATCTGATCTGATCCCCTGCCATGCAGGAAAACACAATCAAAGCACAGATGATGGCTGTCCTCAGCCTCTCTTTAAAAACCTTCAAAAAAGGAGACTCCACCACTCTCTGAGGAACGTGTTCCACCGTTGAACAGCTCTTACTGTCAGGAAGTTCTTCTTAATGTTGAGGTGGAATCTCTTCTCCTGTATTTTGAATCCATTGTTCTGTGTCCTGTTCTGTGGAGCAGCAGAAAACAAGATTGTGCCATCCTCACTATGACATCCTTTCAAATATTTAAACAGGGCTATCATATCACCTCTTAACCATCTCTTCTTCAGGCTAAACATACACAGCTCCCTGCATTGGTCATCACATGGCATGGTTTCTGGACCTTTCACTATTTTGGTCACCCTCCTCTGGACACTCTCCAGCTTGTCCACATCCTTCTTGAATTGTGCTGCCCAGAACTGGACACAGTTTTCCAAGTGAGGCCTGACCAAAGCAGAATAGCGTGGAACTATTACTTCCCTTGCTCTGTCTAGACACTATACTCCTACTAATGTAGCCTAGAATTGCATTGATTTTCTTAGCTGCCACATCACATTGCTGTCTCATGTTCAGCTTGTAGTCCACTAAGATGGAAGCAATGAACGAGGCAATGGATAACGGCAGTCTATGGCAATAAACAGCACAAAAATGCTCTCAGAAGATAAAAGTGGCCTTCAAAAGCAGTTTGGTCTTTTGATATCCCAGTGATGTAATTTTGTTATTGATTTCATCCTCAAGGAATGCCACAAGTAATTTAACAAACTTACTTCTCATTGAAAGAGTCTTTGAAAATGTTGCAATTTTTCAGACTATTCTCTCTTTTGGATTTCTCTGCACAAAATTTGGATGTGGGAACTGAACAGAGAAAACAGCATTTTTTGTGCAAGAAAAAGCATTTCCTGCACTGAAAACAAATGTCTGCACAGAAATATTATATTTTCTGTGCATAAAACTTTTCCAAGTCTGATTTTTGTGCAGAATGAGTCCCAAACTGCTAGGTTTCTTGGCACTTGAAACTTCTTCTCAACAGGGTTTCCAGGGATGATGTCAAAGAGATAGCAGGGAAAGAATTAAAGCCACATCTAGGATTGGAATCTTCCCCAGTTCCTGGAACTGAAACTGCTAGAGAGACCTGTCCAGGGGCATTCCCTGCCAGAGGTTTTTTGTTTTGTTTTTGTTTTGGTGGTGGTGAAAGCTCCTATTTGATGACTTTGTTCTTGTTTGCCTCCAAGGAAACCCTTAAAGTAAACAAGGTTTGGCTACCAGTCCTGAAAAATAGCAAGATAAAGACTCAACGAATGCAAATGAGAAATCTCCCAGCAGTCAATGAGCACTCATCAAGCAGACACTAATCCTCCTTTGCAGATCCTGCCAGCCTGAGGCCTGCCATTAGCAACAGAACAATATACATGCAAATCCCTCCTGCCTTTCCAGGTCACACAATATATATACCCAAGTCCTTTCCAGGCAAGCATTCTCTGAAGATGCCAGCCACAGATGCTGGAGAAACATCAGGAAGAAACTCTTCTAGAACATAGCCACATAGCCTGAAAAAACCCACAAAAAACATTATATCCTTATTGTTCTTGTTGTGTGCCTCCAAGTCGCATCTGACTTATGGTGGCCCTAAGGCAGTGAACCTATTATGGGGTTTTCTTGGCAAGACTTGTTCAGAGGAGTTTTGCCACTGCCTTCCTTTCAGGCTTAGAGTAAGGAGTTTATCACATGAAAGAGATTTGGTTTATCCTCTGAATATCCCAAAAAAATTGCATAATTACACAAAATGATTTCACATGATGTTCCACAAAACCTACCAATAAAGTGGTCACACAGAAGCATTAACACGCATCTTTTTACTTTCGGGATTTCAGTGACAATCCACTTGCAACATCACTTTATTTATTATTATTATTATTATTATTATTATTATTAACCTTTATTTATGAAGCACTGTAAATTTACACAGCGCTGTACATGCAATATTTTTAGTTAGACGGTTCCCTGCCCTCGGGCTTACAATCTAAAAAGACATTGCGTAATTGTGTGTGATAATCATTCACGCAATTACTTGCCATTTTTGCTTTATTTGTGGGATGCTTTAAATGCGCTTCAATCTCTCTTTAATGGCGAAATTAGCCCCAGTGTGCTAAACTCCTATGTGAGTACAGTTCCCCAAATATCCCAAGCAGCAGAGTCATATCTATCTTCTGTGCCCTTCTTATTGCTTTGCCTGAACCTTTAGAGCTCTTCACATATAACCTCTGTCTTGTGTCCCTGCCACCTCTCTACCATGCCAGAGTGCAAGATGGCATCCCCTTGCCCTCTCCCCCAGGGATCCAGTCTGCAATGCAAGCAAACTTCTCCCCACTGCCGCCTCCGCCACCACCTCTGCCCTTTTGGTTGCTCTGCCTCTTGCATCCCATCCCTACAAGTTCCTCTCCCTTCCTCCTTCATCTCACTAGGAGAGCCAAGCTGCAGCTCTCAGAGCCAGGCTTGGAGCAGGAGGAGACCTCCGTCATTTCCCTCTCCATTTTTTAAAAATAGCATGAGATTTATTTTCTGACTGTGGCTGGAAAGCACCCCTGGGGGTGTAAGAGAGGAAGCAGGCTTGCTTCTGAAAGGCAGGGGAAGGTGGAGTTGGCTGCCCAGGGAGGATGGATGAAAAGGGCAGGAAATCACCCGCACTGGCTGCAACAGCCTTGCAGAAAGACTAGAGAGGCGGGGAGAGCAAGAGCAGAGAGAGAGAGGTGGAATCTGCTCAAAATGCAAACAGGCAGTGGTTAATCTGGAAACTCCCTGGGCACAGACAGAGTGGCCTTGTGTCTACATCCGCCTGTCTAGTGACACAGGCCCCCTCCTGCTGTGCCATGCCTTGACTTGAGTGGGTAGAGGGTGAACTGGAGGGGATTCGGCCCATACAAAGATGATCTTGTAGTTGTTATGTGTGACTTCAAGTCGATTCTGACTTCTGGTGACCCTAAGTCAACCCTATCATGAGATTTTCTTGGCATTTCTTGGGTGAGTGGCTGAGTAAGTGGGGATTGCCATCCTTTAAGGCTGAGAGACTGTGTTTTGCCCAAGATCACCCAGTGCGTTTGCATGGCCGAGATGGGAATCAAACCCTGGTCTCCAGAGTCATAGTTCAACATTCAAACCACTACACCACACTGGCGAACACTGGTTACGGATAACCTATCACAGGGTTTTCTTGGCAAGATTTGTATAGAGGAGGTTTGCCATTGCTTTCCCCTAAGGCTGAGAGAGTGTGACTTGCCTAAAGTCACCCAGTGGGTTTTGTGGACGAGCTGGGAATCAGACCCTGATCTCCAGAGTCATAGTCCAACACTTAAACAACTGCACCACACTAGGTCTCAAGGCGGATCTAAGAGGTCCAATTTAGCCTAGACACAACTTGTCCACTGAAACTGGGTCTGTGTGGTCTTTCCGCCCATGCCAAGTTCATGTCAAAGCTCAGGAGGGTCCCCATATCCTCAAGGCCTGGCCTGAATCTCCAGTTCTCAAGGGGAGGAGGAGGAATCTCAAGGTGAGAGTAGTACCTTGAAAAGCAAGGGATGTGTGTGTATGGTGAAAATGGTGAATGTTCTGGAAAGCATCAAGCCCTATGAGGAGCAACATAGGGAGCTGAGGATGTGCAGCCAGAAGAAGAGACAGTTAAATTTTTGAAGGGATGTCATCTTGTGGAGGGAGCAAGCTTGTTTTCTGCTACTCCAGAGACTAGGAACAGTGTATGCAAACCACAGGAAAAGAGATTCCGCCTCAACATTAGGAAGAACCTCCTAACAGTAAGAGCTGTTCAACAATGGAACACACTTCCACAGAGTGTGGTGGAGTCTCCTTCTTTGGAGGTTTTTAAACAGAGACTGGATAGCCATCTGTCGGGGATGATTTGATTGTGTGTTCCTGCATGGCAGAATGGGGTTGGACTCAATGGCCCTTGTAGTCTCTTCCAGAACTCTGTGATTCTATATGTATACAGTGGACCCTTGTTATACGCTGGGGTTTGGTTCCAAGATCCCCCGTGTATAACAAAATCCGTGTATGCTCAAGTCCCATTACATATAATGACATAGCAAAATGGTGTCCCTTATAAAAAATGGAAAATCAAAGTAAATTTATACTTTTTTGGAACATTTTCAAACCGTGTATGCTTAAATCCATGTATAAAAAATCCGTGTATAAGAAGGGCCGACTGTACTTCATTACTTAGACTTGGTGTTTTTCATTTCACTGGCATATACTGTGAAATGGGCAGCAGGTGGCCCATGTTGTATCACCATGATCCTGTTTCCTGTGACATCACAAGGGAGCTTCAAATGCTAAATATGTGAAAAACAAGAAGTGACATTTTCCTGTATGTGGTTGAATTGTAAAAAACTAAAAAAAAGTTCCTGGGTTGGGCAAAAGTTAACAACCCAAACGGTCCCTGATCCAAGAGTTGTCCTTGCTGCACAACATTTAGCCACTGAATGTTTTCTGTTTTGACTTGGACTCTCTGAACCGCTCCCAGCAAGTGCTGACTGGAGGATTCTGAGTGCTGTAGTCCAAACAAGTGTGTGTGTGCGCGTGCGCGCGCATGTGTGTGACCTGTTGACTTATGACAACT
This sequence comes from Sceloporus undulatus, assembly GCF_019175285.1. Taxonomy (NCBI): domain Eukaryota; kingdom Metazoa; phylum Chordata; class Lepidosauria; order Squamata; family Phrynosomatidae; genus Sceloporus; species Sceloporus undulatus. The sequence continues at coordinate 7,178,173 of NC_056525.1, read as the reverse complement.
CATGGATTTTATAAGGTTTTCTTAGACAAGGAATCCTCAGAGGTGGTTTTGCCAGTTCCTTCCTCTGAAATACAGCCTATAGCACCCAATATTTGTCAACAATCTCCCATCCAAATACTAACCAGAGATGCTTCTTCTTAGCTTCCAAGATCAGGTAGGATCGGGTGCCTTTAGAGCACTCAGATGTTGACACACAAAGGTTGGCTACTCATATACCCTAGAAATAACTAAACATTGATAGTTTCCCCCTTTGTCTTTCCAACACGTCATTGGGTTTGGCTATTGAGTAGCTCTTTCTGTTTCACTGTCTCTCATCACTGATCCTTCCTATTCTACTTCTGCACTCCTGGGGGCTTGCACTACCCCCTCCATGCACCAGTTCCTGTTTTTCCACTCTTGGTCTCCTTCCCCCCCCCCCCTTTCTGGGGGTTTATTTTAATTTCCTTCCAAGATCCCATTTCCCCCTCTCCCCCTCCACAGCTGCTTCCCCCATTCCAGCCACTCACAACCTCCTCCCTCTTTGTCCTCTGTTTCACTAACATTATCTCTCATTGTTCAACCACTTGCTTAATTTAGCTTGCCTTCCTGCTTGCAGAACACATATTGCTACACGCACACAAGCACACACACACAAGTCAGCCTCCAGTCATGTGATGCTTGCTACAGACCAGACAATGTAGGTGAGCCATTGAGAGAGCTATTTGTTGAGATTTGACTTTGTGGACCCCAGGCAGATGTTGCCCAGCTGTACCAGATTCCCAAACTTTACAAGATTTTCTCCATCTGCGTGTCTACTTTTGGAAGGGACAAACCTCCCTTAGCCTCTTGTTGTGACACAAATGATACAGTCCCATGTGAAATGGATTTGTGCACATCGGGGAGTCAGAATTGCAGTTGTGTCCATGTGTTCCTCAAACCGGGAAAATCCCATCTGGGAACCTGTTAGATGTCCTTCCCTGTGGTAGATCCCACTATGTGGAACTCCCTAGAAGGCTTGTTGTTGTTGTTGTTGCTGCTGCTGCTGCTATTGTTGTGTGCCTTCAAGTCAATTCTGACTTATGGTGACCCCAAGGCAAACCTATCATAGGGTTTTTTTGGCAAGTTTCTTCCAAGGGGATTTCCCATGGCCCTCCTCTGAGACTGAGAGAGTGTGACTTGCCCAAGGTCACCCAGTGGGTTTCATGGCAGAGCTGAGGCCCAAAAATCATGGGCTAGAATTCGAAGATAGATGTAGGGATGCATAACCTGGAATTACACATCCGTATCAGATCTGCATTCACAGTCCTCAAATAGGCATTGTGATGCTGTTGCCCTGATCATATAATTGTCCATCCCACGCACCTCCAGACCTACTTTACTGGGCATCAGCCATCTGGAGACAAGTTGGTCCAATCTGATGGTGACTAAGGAGTGGGCAGATGACATATTTCTCTGAAGATGCTAGTCACAGTTGTTGGTGAAACGTCAGGAATAAACTTTTCTAGAACATGGCTACATAGCCTGAAGAACTCACAAAAAACTATGGATGCTAGCCATGAAAGCCTTTGACTTCACAGATTACATATTGCCAATACATTGTCATGTTGCATGCTCCAGAGACTAGAATGCAAAACAAACTACAGGAAAGGGGTTTCCATCTAAACATGAGGAAGAACTTTCTGACAGTAAGAGCTGTTCACAGTGGAATATGCTGCCCTGGAGTGTGGTGGAGTCTCCTTTTTTTGGAGAGGTTTTTAAGAGTGCTTTAGTTGTGTATTCTTGCACAGCAGGGGGCTGGGCTGGATGGCCCTTGGGGTCTCTTCCAACTCTATAATTCTGGTCACGGTTTATCTTGAGATTCCCTCCTCAGATTCCTCCTTAACATTAGAAGAAATGCCTAAAAAGGAAAGCTGTTCAACAGTGAAACGCATTCCCTCGGAGGGTGGTGGAGTCTCCTTCTTTGGGGGTCTTTAATGGATGGCCATCTCCTAAGAGTGCTTTGATTGAGAGTTCCTGCATGGCAGGGCATTGGACCTGATAGCCCTTGAGGTCTCTTCCAACCCTATGATTCTATAATTCTATAACTCCTTTCAAGTTAATTCTAAAACCTGGAATAGATTAACTTCCCTACTGATATGGAAGACACCAGGCTCCATGGAGACAGAAGTCGGCTAATCACTTACCAAATCTTTCACCAACCTGGGTCCTTGAACACAACTCCTGACCATCATGCCTATACTGGCTGAGGATAAGAGGAACTGTATTTAGTTTGGAATACTAGTGTGTGAGAGAGTAATTTTTCCAAAAGGAAGTGCACAGCCAGGTTCTGCTGAACCAATTTGTCCTTCAGTTGTCCAAAATGCCTGCTTGTTCCTGCTAAGATATATATAAAGCTATAACATCTTCTCTTCCACAGAATCCCTCCGGCTCCTTCCTTTGCTTTCTTCTGCAGGAAGGGCCACAGTTAAGGAGGGAAGGATTTCGTCCTGCTCATTAAATTAAATAAATAACAAGCTATCGGATCGGCCTAAGATTAAATATAGCAGCTTTTAGATGCGTTTAATGAGTGAAGGATGGAGGGTGTGCTATAATTTTGTTCCCCTAGTTAAATTTGAAATGTTTTTAACCTTTTTAAAATTACTGCTGCTTTTAAGAAGATCTTTTACTAGGTTTGCAAAGGTTTTGTTTTCAACTTTTGATTATAATTTCAGCGTTTTACCTGTACTTTTCAGTATGGGAAGAGATTTTGTAGCACCTTTGAGACTAACTGAAAGCAAGGAATTGGCAGCATGAGATTTTGTAGAGTTAGGTCTACTTCCTTAGATGCATTTGGTCAATGAATAATTTGGTCAGGTGCTACAAGATCTCTTCACATACTGATTTTACAGACTAACATAGCTATATCTTTGAATTTTATCTGTACTTTGTTTTACTCTGCAGTGAACCATCTTGGGCCCTACACTGGTGAAAAGGTGGAATATTTATTAAACGAATGAACCATTTATTATTATGTTTGCTCATAAGTATTCAGTTCACCATTATTCCCAGGAAAATAATCATAGGGAGCCAGTGTGGTGTAGTGGTTTGCATGTTGGACTATGATTTGGAGACCAGTGTTCAATTTCCATCTCAGCCATGAAACTCACTGGGTGACCTTGGGCAAGTCACATTCTCTCAGACTCAGGGGAAGGCAATGACAAACCTCCTCTGAACAAATCTTGCCAATAAAACCCTGTGACCTTAGGCTTTCCATAAGTTAGAAACTACTTGAAGGCACAAAACAACAACAAGAAGAAATAATGATAATGTTATAGCTGTAATACTATCCTCACTGATATGGAAGTGAATACCATTGGACCCAGTGGAGCTCCAGGATTTCATACCACTAAGCCAAGGCATTTAAAATATTGTCAAACTGCATTATTTCTGCAGTTCAGTTGCAGCCTTAGAAGATTTTCTACACCTTGGCTCAGTTATTGAACTAAAGAAATCAGAAGATAAAGATAAAGACTGAGAAAGAAAGTGAAGAAACCAGAGAAGAGTCTCAAATGTTATCTTTAATACTAAAGTCAGAATCAACCATACTATTGTATTTCTGATTTTTATTTATGCTTCTCAAAGCTTGATGGTGAAGAAAGATGATCACCTCATTTGAAATGTGGTGCTGAAGGAAAGTTTCATGCATATTGTGGATTGATAAAAAGACAAATAAATGTGTCCTACAACAAATCAAGTCCGAACTCTCCTTAGAAGCCAGGATGTCTAAACTGAGGCTGTTGTACTTTGGATGCATCACGAGATGATGTGATTCATTGGAAAAGACAATAACACTTAGTAAAGTGGAAGACAGTCAGAAGAGGAAGATCATTGCAGTTGGATAGAAGAAAGCCACAGTGGTCCTGATTTTAAAAGAGCTGAGCAGGGAACTTGACAACCTGGGATCCTGAAGGGGTCTCATACAAGGGGTTGCCATAAGTCAACATTGACTGGATGGCAAAGAACAAGCAATGACTTCATTTCTATCAAAAAATTTGCCAAATATCCGAGGATTTTTTTTACGTGCCTTCAAGTCATTTCTGACTTATGGTGACCCTAAGACAAACCTATTTGAACCCTGGTCTGCTAAAGTCCTAGTCCAGCACTCAAACCAATGCACCATGCTAGTTCCTTGGGGTTTTATATATTGGATGTTGTTGTTCTTTTAAAAAACAACAACTAAAAAGGCCCCTACCGTCATCCTTACTGACATCCACAAGGCCTAATTTTCAAATCAGTATGCTTAGGATTCAGGCTGAATTGCTTCACCTCTTCCTAAAGGCAAAATATGAATTTCAACTGGGAGAAATGTAGGGTACTGCATCTCGGCAGTAAAAATGAAATGCACAGAAATAGGATGAGTGATACCTAGCTTAAAAACATTACATTCAATAGGGATCTAGGGGTCTTAGGGGCTATATACAGATGGGCAGCTAAAAGCCGCACACTGCAGCACCAACCCGCTCCCTAAAAAGAAGCCGCTCTAGGCAGCTTCTTTGAAGGGACGCCATAGTGGCTCTCGTGCGCCGTGATGACATCCTTTCTGGCCAGCGCCATTTGGGCACTCAGATGCCTGTGCATCATCATGGCGTGCTCTTTGTCAATGGGTGCACGACATGATGGTGCACGGGTGGCAAAAGTAGGGATGGGTGTGTGTAACTGCTCAGCCCTATCTAGCCCTACTTTCAGGCCCAGGCCATCACAAAGTGCCAGTCTGTTTAGGGCCTTAGTTCACAGGCTGAACATCAGTCAACAGTATGATTTGGCAGCTAAAAAAAAAAGATTTTAGGCTGCATCAACAGGGGTATCGTGTCTAGATCAAGGGAAATAACAGTGCCACTCTATTCTACTTTGGTCAGATCTCACTTGGAGGTCTGCTCTGGTCAGACCTCACTTTGGTCAGACCTCACCATCTAGTTCTGGGCAGCACAATCCAATAAAGATGTGAACAAGCTGGAGCATGTCCAGAGGAAGGTCTGGAAGCCGTGGCCTATGAGAAATGGCTTAGGCAGCTGGGTATGTTTAGCCTGGAGAAGATGAGATTAAGAGGTGGCATGATAGCCATGTTTAAATATTTGAAGGGATGTCACATTGAGGATGGAACGTGTTTTCAGCTGCTCCAGAGGCTGGGACCATGGAACAATAGATTCCAACACCAGGAAAGATATTCCACCTAAACATTAGGAAAAACTTCCTGACATTAAGAGCTGTTCAACAGTAGAAGATGCTGCCTTGGAGTGTGGTGGCATCTCCTGCTTTGGAGGTGTCTAAACCGAGGCTGGATGGCCATCTCTCAGGCATGCTTTGGTTGTGTATTCCTGCATGACCAAAGGGATTAGGGTTGGATGGTTCTTGGGGGTCTCTTCCACTTCCACTCTGGGCCCCACAACACACTCCAACTCCCAGAATTCCATAGCCTTGATCCAGGGCAGTTAAAGCGGTGCCAAACCGGGTTATTTCTCTAGTGTGGATGCAACCCTTGTTTCTGGTGAAACTCGGAGCAGATCCAGGTACATTTTGAGTCTTAACAATTACAAGCCACTGCTTTCCCAAACCTGCCGGCATTCATCACAGCCCAAAGACTCCCCCGCTCTTCCTCCCCTTGTGAGGAGGGGGAAAGCAATTTCTGAGCTCTCCAAGCTCTTAATGAAAGGGGCAGGCCTGGTCACATTCCATCCGTCAGTTCACTGCCCTAAGGGAGAAATTGGGGTTGAGCCCTCTGCTGATTCCCTCCCTCCCCATAGGTCTCCTCCTGCAATCCAGATTTAGCTCTGCTGCAGAGATTTATTTTGTCCCTTCTCTTTTTGGACTAAAAGGCGAGTTGGTGGGAGGAAGATGGGGGTGGGCAGGAGAGGCCAATTTCTAGTTTATTGAGGGAGTATTTGCTGCTTGGAATCTAAGGTCAGTCCTCCAGCACCAAGAGTAAAAAAGAAGGCAGAAAAGATGTGTCTTATGAGTAACTGCACGGCTAGCCAAGAAACAAAGAAAGTGAAAATGGAATTAGGAGAAAGGAATGGGGGAGATCTCACCTGTGCTGACACTAGGCATCAGAAAATAGCAAGACCGGAGAGTGAGGATGGAAAGCATATTCTTCATTCCCATGTTGGAAAACACCGTTGAAAAATAGTCAGCAGACACCTTTGGGAAAAATGATAGACCAGGAAGAATTTTGCAGTTTTCTCTTGCTAGGCGAAAACACAAAACAAACAACAGTTCCACAGTTCCTCATACCACTTAACAGTGCTGGATCAATATTCAGCAATTCCCATCGCCTCCTTGGACAAGGTTTTTCAATAATATTTAATCACAATGAATAAACCTGATACAAGAAAAGACATCTGAATTTTTCAAGGCTTCCCCTTTACAGGTGTTTCCTATTTCCACTGCATCCTCAACAGAATAGCACCAAGCCATTGTGACCCAGACATTGCAGAAGTCTTTTGTGTTATCCCCCACCTTCCTCCCAAATGCACTTATTTGTCACTGCATGCCTTCAAGTCAATTCTGACCTATGGTGACTGTAAGGTAAACCTATCACATGGTTTTCATGTCAACATTTATGATATTTCATTGTGTAATGAGTGAACATGCCTATGTGAAGCCAGCTTGGGTCCCATTTGGGAGAAAGGCAGGATATACATCCCACAATAAATAAATATATTTAAAAACTGGCACTAGACACTACCATTGGTGGAGTTGGGTGGCTTCCATTTAGATTAGATTTTAAAGGGGCTGGACTACATCTTCAAAATAGGTCATCATCTTGGATAGCTCCTTTAAATTTGATACTGAAGCCCACAGCAGAGTCACAGCCTACAGTGGCAACCCAAGGTACTGAACCACTTTTAACACCTTGGAGAGCTAAACTCCTGGAGTTAATTCACCACCCAACTAGTTGCCATGATATAACAAGGAGATCAGTGAGGGATCTGTGTATCGGGAATAGTCACTCAGAAACCACCATCATGTAACACAGTGTAAAAATGTAATGTTTGTAGTTCCACCCTGCACCTGGGGAAGATCTTGGAAATTTTGCATGAAGCATTGTTTTCCTTTGTGTCTGTGCAAGCCCCCCCCCTATTCTAGATGGTGTTTTCTTGTTGTGAAGGAGAAGCTTGCCCTGTTGAGGTTTCAAGAATGGAGATGTTAATGAACTGAAGTCAATAGGTTATTTAACAACATAGTACTGGTGCAAAATTTGAAGGTGGGTCTACACTGGAGGGGGAGAAGTTACCCCCTCCTTGCAATTTTCTGGTCTTAAGGGACCCTTCAGTGACCATATTAAGTCCACACACACAAAGCACTTTGAAGCAACATCAGCACAACACATTTCCCCCTAGAAAACTCATTTATTTTCACCTTTCCAGCATGCATCAACCTATCAGCCAGTAGTCCTTACGGTTACCTGTCAGTTTATTGGACCTATCTTGATTGGATGCTTCCCCATCTAATCCCCTTTCTCTCTTTGCCACCCTGCTGAGGGAAGAGGGGTTTTCAAATATACACACACAATGAAGAAAAACAGAATAAAGTTGCATTTTATTCACCTTTTATGTATGAAAGCGTCCAGACATAAGGTCAGTAGTGAGGGGTAAGACTGGGGCTGAATGCTCATTTGGTTGCAAATCGTATCTCACTAATGAGGCAGCATTGTACAACTACTACCTAACTGTGAACATAAAACTACACTGTGACTTCAGTACAATACAGGATCTCATCTTCCATTTCACCTCTTAAAGAAGGGTCTTCAAAATATAGTTTCATTCATTAAAAATTAATTTCATTACACTTTTTTGAAAGATCTGAAACAGCAAGCAGGGGCAGTAATCCTGGCATTTTTGCATTGGTGGCTGTTCTGGACTCTCCCACTAACAAACCAATATCAAAGTCAGGGGAAAAACCTAATGAAAGCGACTGGCCCACTCCTCCACCTCTCCTCTTCTAGTGCATTTGGAGGATGCTGCAGAAGACCAATTCTCATAAATGAAACTCAGTGGGAACATCCCCCTCTTCAGCCTATTAATTTCAGGCCTTGGAGGCGACTGGCGCTTCAGCCGACTGCCTCCACTCCATCCTTGCCTAACCTGGCAAAAGGTGAAAAGCCTCTACATCATCTTAATCTTGCCAGTAAAGGTTTTAACTCTTTGCAGGAATTTCATGAGGGCACAGATCAGAAAGAAATGCCATATATATATATGGGTAGAGTCTCTCTGCCTTCTCTTTCCCTCTCCCCTTCTGCCACAAATCTAGCATTTGGGTCGAAACAACATGTTACATTACAGATGCCACATGTGGCTTTATATTTCCTTTTTCATACTCCAGAGTTGTTGTTATTGTTGTTGTTGTGAGCTGTCTTTGAGTTGACTTTGGCTCATGGCAATCCAATGAATGAAACATTAAGTCATATCTTCCATTGCTCTGTTCAGGTCCTGCAGACTCATGGCTGTAGCTTCCTTGATTTAATCTATCCAGTATGTAATCTTCCTCTCTTTCTACCACACTCTACCTTTCCTAGTATTACTGTCTTTTCTCATGATGTGTCTGAAGTAATACTCAATTTAGTCATCTTGGCTTCTAGGGAGATTTCTGCTTGATCTGTTCTGGAACTCATTTATTTGTCTTTTTGGCTGTCCACAGTATTCTCAGCACTCTTCTCCAGCACCAAATGAGTTGATTTTCCTTCTATTGGCTTTCTTCACTGTCCAGTTCTCAAAGCCATACATGGTGATGGGAAACACAATAGCTTGGATGATCCTAACTTTGGTGTTCACTTTAATACCCTTGCATTTTAAGATTTTGTCTAGTTCTTACATAGTTGCCCTGCCCATTCAAGTCTTCTTCTGATTTCTTGATTGCAATCCCTATTCTGATAAATGTTTTGAGCCAAGGTATGGGAAATGCTTAATTATTTCAATTTCCTCAATGTCTAGATCAAATTTCTCTACTTCCTCAGTGGCCATTATGTTTGTTTTCTTAATGTTCAACAGTAAGCCTGCCTACTCCAGAGTAGAAGGCAGCAAAAAGTAAGGCCTGTGGACCATCTACTGACAGATATAGCCATAGATACCAAACTCAGAATCATCAAAGCTATAGTATTTTAGATTTCTATGTATGGTTGTGAAACCTGGACAGTGAAGAAAGTGGATAGGAAGAGAATCAACTCATTTGAGATGTGGTGCTGGAGAAGCGTTCTATGAATACTGTGGATTGCTCAAAAGACAAAGGGGTGGGGCCTAGAGCAAATCAGGGGTGAACCCTCACTAAAAGCCAAAAGGACTAAACTGAGGCTATAGGACTTTGGACGCCCTGAACCAGATCCTTGAACCTTCTAAGGCCTGCTGTGACTTGTTCAACGACTTTTTTGCGGATAAAACCTCTCGTATAAGCGAAGGTCTGAACGCCGACATTTCAGCAGAACCTAGGGTAGAAGTGTCCAGAGCCTCCGTGGACTATGTTAAACTGGATCAGTTTGAGTTGGTGAGTACCGAGGATGTGGACAAGATCCTTGGAAGTGTTCGGAAAACAACCTGCTCTCTTGATCCCTGTCCCTCATGGTTAGCGGCCCAGGGGGGGACCGGCGGTAACATCATTGTTACGCCGGATAGTTAATACATCTCTGAGGGATGGGCTATTTCCATCACAACTTAAATTGGCCATTGTAAAACCTATTTTAAAAAAGCCCTCCCTCGACCCCCTGGTACATAATAATTATCAGCCTGTTTCGCTGCTTCCATTTTTGGGTAAGGTGATCGAGAGGGCGGTTGCGATCCAGCTTCAGGCGGTCTTGGATGAAACGGATTATCTGGACCCATTTCAAACTGGCTTCCGGGCGGGTTACGGGGTTGAGACGGCCATGGTCGCCTTGGTCGATGATCTCCGTCTGAGCATCGACGGGGGAAGCGTGTCCCTGTTGGTGCTCTTGGACATCTCAGCGGCTTTCGATACCATAGACCATGGTATCCTTCTGGGACGCCTGGCAGAGGTGGGCATCGGGGGCACTGCGCTCCAGTGGTTCCGCTCCTACCTCTCCGGGAGGTCCCAGATGGTGCAGCTGGGAGACGTGTGCTCTGACGAGAGGCCCCTTAAAACCGGGGTCCCTCAAGGAGCCATTCTGTCTCCCATGCTATTTAACATTTACATGAAACCGCTGGGAGAGATCATCCGGAGACATGGGGCGCAGGGTTATCAGTACGCTGATGACACCCAAATTATTTTCTCTATGTCTCCGACTGATGCAGTGACTGGGGATGGCGTCTCTCCTCTCGTGGCCTGTCTAGATTCAGTAATGGGCTGGATGAGGGAAAACCGACTCAAATTGAATCCAGAAAAAACGGAGGTACTAGTGATAGGTTCTCCTGGTCCAGGAATGGCAGTGGTTCCACCTGTCCTGAACGGGGTCACGCTCCCTGTGAAGGACTCCGTGCGCAGTCTGGGGGTGCTTCTTGACTCGTCGCTTCACCTGACAGCTCAGGTGAATGCGACGGTCAAGAGCACCTGTTATCAGCTTCGGCTTATTCGCCAGCTGCGCCCATACCTGGCCCAGAGGGACCTAGAAACTGTTGTACATGCTCTGGTAACTTCGAGACTGGACTTCTGCAATGTACTCTACATGGGGCAACCCTTATACCAAACTCGGAAGCTGCAAATGGTGCAGAACATGGCAGCCCGGCTGGTCACTGGTGCTTCCAGGACCAGCCATATAACACCGGTTTTGAAAGACCTCCATTGGCTGCCCATCCGCTTCCGAGCTCAATATAAGGTGTTGGTAATTACCTATAAAGCCCTAAATGGCTTGGGCTCAGGATACCTAAAGGACCGCCTCTCCCCATATATTCCGCCTCGCACCCTCAGAACGTCTGGGCAGCAATTACTAAAGGTGCCTGGGGCTAGGTTAGCCTCCACCACACGGAGGACATTCTCCACGGCTGCCCCAGCCCTTTGGAACATGCTGCCCACCGAGCTCTGCTCGTCCACCACCCTGGCCCAATTCAGGAAGGACTTGAAAACCTTCCTGTTCCAACAGGCATTCCCCGACTAAAATCCTGTGGGCCTCCCTCCTCTTCCGTGGCCAAGAGGTTGGGCTATGGGGCTTTTTTATTTTTATATGATTGCTGTATATGTATTTTAATTTTTCTTGTCTTTGTGTTTTGATTGTATTTTAATCCTTGTTGTATGCCGCCCTGATTATAAGAAGGGCGGGATATAAATAAAATTTTTATTATTATTATTATTATATCATGAGATAACATGGCTCAATGGCATACCTGGCCCAGAGGGACCTAGAAACTGTTGTACATGCTCTGGTAACTTCGAGACTGGACTTCTGCAATGTACTCTACATGGGGCAACCCTTATACCAAACTCGGAAGCTGCAAATGGTGCAGAACATGGCAGCCCGGCTGGTCACTGGCGTTTCCAGGACCAGCCATATAACACCGGTTTTGAAAGATCTCCATTGGCTGTCCATTCGCTTCCGGGCTCAATATAAGGTGTTGGTGATTACCTATAAAGCCCTAAATGGCTTGGGCCCAGGATACCTAAAGGACCGCCTCTCCCCGTACATTCCGCCTCGCACCCTCAGAACGTCTGGGCAGCAATTACTGAAGGTGCCTGGGGCTAGATTATCCTCCACTACACGGAGGACATTTTCCACGGCTGCCCCAGCCCTTTGGAACACGCTGCCCACCGAGCTCCGCTCGACTACCACCCTGGCCCAATTCAGGAAGGACTTGAAAACCTTCCTGTTCCAACAGGCATTCCCCGACTAAAATCCTGTGGGCCTCCCTCCTCTTCCGTGGCCAAGAGGTTGGGCTAAGGGGCTTTTAATCTGTTATTTTTATTGATTGTTTTTTGATTGTATTGTTTGCCTTGTTGTATCTGTATCTTTTTATATTGTTTATGGCACTACTGTTTTTAACCTATGCTGTAAGCCGCCCTGATCGTGGGAAGGAGCGGGATAAAAATAAAAAAAATTTATTATTATTATTATTATTATTATTTAAAATGTGATAATATAGGAAAAGAAAGAGACTGCACTATGGGTGGATTGATTCAATCAAGGGAGCCACAGCTCTGAATTTGATCAGGGCAATTGATGGCTGGGGCACGCAGAAGTCTCTCATCATAGGATCACCATAAGTAGAAGACAGTTTTATGGCAAACAACAACAATCCTCCATTTGACATATTTACTCTTGCCAGTGCTGGCTGGTAGCTTCCATATCAATGGAGTGGTGAATCCACTCCAGTCTCAGTTTTTAAAAGGTCTGCCTAAGGTGCTGAGACCTGTACTCCAAACAGATTCAGCACTTTGGATACCTCCTTTAAAGTTCAGTCTGAAACCCGGAGCAGATTCACCATCCCACTTGACATGGCACCCATGAGCTACCTGTGCCACTGACCACTTGAAGGAGTCTCAGAACTCTCAAAGGAACTCTGGAAATCCAAAACGTGGCCACCTGTATTCCACACAATGATTAATATTTTGGTTTCGCGTCTCTACAAGGAGTTTGCTCAGACTGAGATTACTCAGACTAGTCCATTCCTAAGCTGAGCCGTGGTAGTTAATTATCTGGACTTCTCCAAGAGGGGTCATGAACCTGTCTTTCTGCTGGATTTGTCAGCTGCTTCTAGATTTTATCTGTTGCTTTCCATTTTCTTGTAACCATGCTTGTCTGCTTCCCTGGGCTTCACGTGAGCAACTCCCATGCTCATCCCACTTACAGACACAGGAAACCATCTGTCCTCAATTCTCTATCCATGCCATCTCTCTCTCTCTCTCTCTCTCTCTCTCTCTCTCCGTCCCTCCCTTCCTCCCTCCTTCCCTCTCTCTAATTACATTGTGGGTGGAAAGAGAGAGAAAGGACAGTTCTGCCTTTCTGGCAGCTCAGATAGAATGTCCCCAGGGGAATTACACTGAAAAACAGGTCTGGCCCAGCATTCACAATACACACGCTAAATGGAAGAGTAGTGATAGTAAGCTGCCATAGATTTCTTCCAGACAGGGCAAATATGACAAGTCGCTGTGGTATTTGTTGCTGTACTTCTTGGGTTTTTAAAATATATATATCCAAGAAATGACTGAGATTCTACAGCACTGTATTCAACAGGTGCATCTACACTGTTGAACGAATGCAGTTTGACACCACTTGAACTTCCATGGCTCCATCCTACAGGATCCTGGGATTTGTTGTTTTGTGAGGCACCATGCAGAGAAGGCTAAAGACTTTGTAAAATTACAAATCCCAGGATTCCATAGGATGGAACTATACCACTTCAAGTGTATTATTTCTACAGTGTAGATGCACCCCAAATCTTACCAAGCAAAAGTTCACTTAAGGGTCACCATCTGTTGGAAAGGCACAAGACAACAACATGTCTACTAGATCAGAAATTGTCCCTCATATCTGAAATGCACCCCCTGGTCAACAACATGAGGAGCATCTGGAGAAGCTTCATATTTTGAGCTCATCGGATCGTTTTATCATCCTTGGCAAGGAGTTGAAAGGAGAAAGCACAAGAGCATTGAATGCTGCTTGGCCAAGACACCAAAAGCCGGCTGCTCATTGCATCCCTTGACGATCTGCCCAACTTGTCATAGCTAGAGAAGAAAGCTTCCTCATTTTGGTGACTCAGACTCACCCTTCCTTCCTCAGGAAAACCTGTGACCTGATAAAAACCCACCCAGAGATGTGCTATAAGCAGCAAACAATTAGCTCCCCTTTTGCACAAAATGGAAACATTGTCCCACAGAAGAAGGGAAAATGAAGGGGGAAAGGAAGAGGGCACATCTCTATGCTTCTCCTGCCAAGTAAACCTTGAGAACAAGACAGATGCACCAATGCACCACATTTATTAATTTGATTTATATCCCACCTTCCTCCCAAAATGGGACCCAATGTGGCTTACGATATAATTAAATCGGAATGTCTAAAGCAATATGGGGAACCTTAAACATTTGATCCAATTGAAATACCCTATGTCAAGAAAACCCCACGATAGGTTCGTTTTAGGGTTGCCATAAGTCAGAAATGATTTGAAGGCACACAACACACACACACACACACATTAAGTACATAATGTGTGTGTGTGTGTGTGTTGTGTGCTGTCAAGTCATTTCCAACTTATGGCTACCCTACGGCAAACCTATCATGGGGTTTTCTTGACATGGGGTATATTAATTGGACGAAATGTTTAATGTACCCCATATTGCTTTAGCCATTTTGATACAAACACACACACACACACACACACACAATGTAATTAATATGTTTTTAAGTACATAGTGTGTGTGTGTGTGTGTGTGTTATGTGCTTTCAAATCATTTCTGACTTATGGTAACCCTAAAGCGAACCTATCCTGGGGTTTTCTTGACAAGATTTGTTCAGAGGAGGTTTGCCATGGCCATCCTCTGAGGCTGAGAGTGCAACTTCCCCCAGGTCACCCAGTGGGTTTCATGGTTGAGCTGGGAATCGAACCCTGGTCTCCAAGGTTGTAGTCCAACATCCAAACCACTACATCACACTGGCTCTACAAAAAAAAAACCCAAAACCTCCAGCACACCATGACAGATCCTTCCATGCCAATCAGTTTAAGGCTGAATGTCAGTCTGCATAAGAAGGTCTTTGCCTTTTGGAACTGGCATCACTAGGGTTGGCATTATCCATTATGATGTAGTGGTTAATTGCTGGTCCTGTAGCCACAACTTTGTAAGTTCAATCCTGGAGGGCTCCAAGGTCCACTCAGCCTTCCATCCTTTCGTAGGTTGGTAAAATGAGTACCTGGCTTGTTGGGGGCAATTGGCTTGCAGACTGTAAAACACTTAGAGAGTGCTGAGTTCACTGATAAGTGGTATACAAATGTACTTGCCATTGCTATTGCTAACTCATGGCACCATTCCCTCATTGACCTCCTCCCATATCACACCATACAGAATCCTTAGCCATGTTTTTCACGCAGATGATACTAATTCCTGCATATCACTGAATGTAATGGCAATAGTTGTGCCATTAAACAACTAACAAAAATAAAATCACACCTTTAAATTGCAATATCATAGGCACAGTCTAAATGTATTTACATTTGCATAGTTTCATGTGGTTAACGTGAAAATTTGGTAAGAGTTTGTGTATTTAAAGAAAAATTTAAAGAATAATTATTTTTCAAATTTATTTATTTATTTAAAAAAAACAAAACCCTGGGGCCTCTCCCATGCTTCTCCCATTGTCCATGCTGGCTGGGGATTCTGGGAGCTGTACTCCAAAGAAAGAGGACCATTTCTAACTTCTTTCTAGAGCTAAGAGATATAGCTGTGTCAGTCTGTTTCAGGAGAACAGGGAGAAGGGAAAAGGATTTTAGTGGCACCTTTAAGACAAATCACAATATTCATTATGGTTGCAAGAACAGTGGTAGCGAGAGATTGGGGACAAAAATGATACTCCATCGGTAGAGGACTGGACATGGAAAGTATTAGATATGTATAGATGGTGTTTTTTGGTGGGTTTTGGGGGCTATGCGGCCATGTTCTTGAAGAGTAAGGGGAAAAAATAAAGAAAATAGAACAAGCTTGAAGCCCAATAATAGACTAATGTATTAGAAATGGTTATAACTATAGTGATATGTAAATATATGTAAATATGTAAATACATAAAATATATGTAAATTGATCAAAGAAAAAATGTTTAAATACAAGAAGTTAACCCTCAGAGAACAATGTAATAAAACTAGAGAATCTGAAGTAATTAAGGTTAAAGATAAAAGAGTCATTACAAAATGGATTCAGCTGAAGGAAGTAAATGTGTAAATATGTACATGAAATATGACTTGTGTTTGGAAACTGAAAGATGTGATTTTATTTTTGGAAAACTTTATTTATTTATTTACTTATTATATTCCACTAAAAGCTTAAGTTTAGACTAACATAATTTGGCTAGTCTTAGTGGTGTTGCTAATCTTATTTTTCTTTCCTTTTTTGTCAACAACAAGATGGCCTGTTCAGTATGGTCATATATGCACCTTTCTTGAAGCAAGGATTAACATGTCTCTGGCAGGCTGCATACCGGTTATATTTGTCAATGGAAACCATGACAGCAAATGCCAGGGTGATGGCACCGTGAAGAAAAAAACCTTGAAGAAACTAAGATTTGTTTCCTAAGTTGTTAGGAAACAACTTGAAGGCACCCAGCAACAATAGTACCCACAGAACTCTTCTGCAGCACCACATTTCAAATTAATAATTAATTAATTTGTTTTATTTATATACCGCTATTCCAAAGATCATAGCGGTGAACAGCAAGTAAGCTAATTAGCAAGTAAGCTAATTTGCCCCCAACAGTCTGGGTACTCATTTTAGCTCCCTCCTCGGAAGGATGCAAGCCTGAGTCGAGCTTGGGCCCTTTTGCTGGTCTTGAACTCGCAACCTTGTGGTTTTGAGTGAATGGCTGCAGTACAGTGGTACCTCGGGATACGAAATACCCAGGTTACGAAATTTTCGGGATACGAAAAAATCCCATAGGAAATCATTGTTCCGGGTTACGAATGTTTTTTCGGGATACGAAGAAAATTTTTGGTGCTTTTTTCGGCTTTTTCGCACGAAACGCGGCTTTTCCCCATTAGCGCCTATGGCAATTCGGCTTACGAAGGCTTTTCGGGTTACGAAAGCGGCCGCGGAACGAATTAATTTCGTAACCCGAGGCACCACTGTACAGGCATTTAACCACTGCGCCACAAGGGCAAATGAGTTGATTCTCTTCCTATCAGCCTTCCTCTCTGTCCAGCTTGTACAATCAGAGACAGAAATTGGAAATAGAATGGCATGGACAATCCTGACTTTAATATCTAATGATATAAGATGAATGTTTGCTGGAGGAGCCCTCCTCTGTGTCCCACTACTAGGATGTGCAATGCATTATGAGAGGATGTGGAAGAGGATCTTCACTGGTGTCACACCTTGGTTGTGAAGTACCCTTCACTTAAAGTCACAGTTGGCATCAGTAATTTCAGTGCCAAGTAAAAGTATGGCATTTTAATAATGCTGTTGGAGCCAAATCTGCACACGTTTTCAATTGCCCTAATCTGATTTAAGTGGTTTTTAACTCATCCAGTTGTTTAATAAATCTTAGTTTCTTCAAGGTTTTTTTACTGTTTTAAATTGCTTTAAATCAGCTAAATGGGTTTTATTGTACCCTGAGATCTCTCAGTGTCAGGGTGGGATACAGGTATTTCCATTTCCCTGAAATAGCAGTCACTGGTGACCCATCAATGATATGGTGAACCCATCCTTGGTTATAGACTGAACTTTACAGGTGCTATCTAAGGTTCTGAACCTATTTTGGGTTAGTGGTCAACACTTGGGAGAACCCCTTTAAAATTTAGCACCCAGAATGGATTCACTATCCCACGCTTGGGGGAGACGCCCACCACAATGGAACATAGTAGTAAGAGGACAACAAGAGTAGATTTCGACTGAACATTAGAAGGAACTTCTTGACAGTAAGAGCTGTTCAACAATGAAACTGACTGCTTAGACAGAGGTGGAGTCTCCTTCTCTGGAGATCTTCAAAAGGATGCTGGATGGCTATGTTCTCTGGGGATGCTTTAACTGGAAATCTTGCACTGAGCAGGGAGCTGGACCCCATGAAACCCCTTCCAGCTCTCTGACTCTATGACCCAGGACCTTGTAGCATGCCTCCCATCCGCTTTCCTGTTAACCTATTTTGGTTGTTTCTTGCTCATATCAGGCTGCATCCTCACATACACCTGCAAGGCCAGACCCTTCTTTTTCTGGAGGGACAGGAAATGTGTCTTTTTAGAGGAATAGAATGGGGTCAGGCTGGGATTTTCCTGCTGCCACATGGCCAAGGGTGAGCTTGTTGTTCTCCCAGCTTAGGTGCTACAGTGCAAACAGAGCTGAAATTACACTGAATGTGAGAACTCCTTGCTGGGCATTTTGGATGTCCACAGGACAAATGGCTGGTCCATGGATCTGACCTCAGATGCAGGCCTACATCTTTCCTTCTATATCCACAAAGCCATTAACTGACTTTCCTAAAAATGACCCCTTCTCTCCATTTCCTGGCCCTCCATCCTCCCCCCCATACCCCCCATGAAGTACTGCCTATGTGGGGGGCAACATTTCCTGTGAAAAGAAGCCCTTTGCTCTCAACCCAAAAACAGAAACAGGAACTTTGCTGCATGTATGTATGGAGAGGTCAAAGATAATGCTGGGTTCAGATGAAACAGTCTGGTTCAAATTGAGCAGTACCAGCCAGGACTGAGCTCTGTAGGAGGGAGAATGCCCCAGAGGTGAGAGAGTCTAGATGGTTCTCAAATGGATTAAACACCCACATCACATAATAATAATAATAATAATAATAATAATAATAATAGAACTGGCATATTGTACTGCAGTTATGGATTTGTAACTTATAGTGTGGTTGTTGTGTGCCTCCAAATTGTTTAGGACTTAAGGGTGATCCTAAAGTGACCCCATCATGAGATTTTTCTGGGGCTGAGAGTGTGTGACTTGCCTAAGATCACTCAGCGGGTTTCCTTGCCTGAGCAGGGAATTGAACCACGATCTCCTAAACTGTAGTCCAGTATTCAAACCACAACACTATGCTGGTTTACAGAGTTACAGTTCCATAACTGCTCTGTATTCAGTAATACTACATATTCATAGTTGTGGCACTATTGCCACAATGGTAAAAGCCACCGTTCCAAATAGCCGGTAGCCATTCCAAATGAAGGAGGTTTGTTCTACTGGCAATTGGGGCACAGAAGGATGACATTTCCAGCCCCTTCCCACAAGTGAATGAGGTTGTGAGGAGCAGAATCAGGACACCGGTAACAATTCCTTGTTGTGCGGCAGATTGCTGACAGAAGGGTGCGGGAAACATCATTCTACTGTACCTATGAATTAGCAGAACAGACTTTCACCACTCAAAGTGGCTACTGTCTGTTAAGGTAGCTTTGGAAGGGTGACACCCCCTTGTCATGGGGGAGAGGCTTGCGTACCCTAATGAAATTGTGAGCTATGCTGGAGGTGGTATAATAGCCACAGGTAGGGCCTCCCATGCCAGACCGGTCACAACCGAAGGGTCTGACCAAGAGCGGCAAAGGGCAGGATGGGCTCTCTAGCCTTATGTCAACCATCTAAGAGAAGGAAATTCTAATCAAACCTACGACCCAAGGACCTTGCTGCCACCATCCATGCTTGTCAAGGCCTCAGCAGTCGAACCTGGTTTAAAGGGTGTGGCCAGTTCTGTGCACGCTGCGCTCCACCAGAAAAATTCATTGCACAGGCTCGAAGGATACATCCAATCTCCAAAAAAGCCCTGTAGCGATAGGCGAGGGATGAAACGGCAGGTGTAAAGATGCACTGGAAACCGCAGACCCAACCCTGCATGCAGGCGGTCCAGGACTTTGGTCGCTTGAGACTGACTGGGGATGACAGTCTTGTTCGCCAGCATCCTGAATGACCAAGCAGCCTTTTTTAAGGAGAGCACTGCTTGCTCTATATGGAGAGGGGCCTAGAAAAGGTGGCCTAAAGAAAGCTCACCCCCATTTACCTGGTTGCCTAGCCGAGGCCAATGGGCATCTTCTGATGCGGACAGACAAATACAAAGAAACAAAGGCATATACCAGCCTCCAAAGGTGCAAATAGACTAACGCTTGCATGCTGGAACATCAGAACCATGCCAGATTCTGCAGATAGCGGATGTCCTGAGCGCCGTTCTGCTCTAATAGCCCATGAACTGTCACGACTTAACATCGACATCCCTGCTCTTAGTGAAGTACATCTCCATGAGGAAGGCAGCCTTAAAGAACACGGTGCCGGCTACACACTCTACTGGTCTGGTAAACCCAAAACTGAAAAACATCTATCAGGTGTAGGCTTTATGATCAAAAACTCCATTACCTCCAAACTCGTAACCTTGCCAACAGGACACTCTTATCGCATTATCTCCCTACGCCTCCAACATGTTGTTCTCTTCAGTATATATGCCCCAACTATGCAAGCCAACCCTGTGGAGAAAGACAAATTCTACTCAGACCTATCCCACCTTATACAAAAAGTCCCTGCAGAAGACAAAATCATTATCCTTGGTGACTTCAATACCAGAGTAGGAAAGAACTTCGAAGCCTGGAAAGGTGTTTTAGGCAAGCGTGGTGTTGGAAACTGTAAAGATAACGGATGCCTCCTGCTAGAGTTTTGTGCAGAACAGCAGCTGACTATTACAAACACTATCTTTCAGCAGAAAGATAGCTTGAAGACAACCTGGATGCATCCCCGATCCAAACACTGGCACCTCATTGACTATATCCTAGTGCGCCAGAGAAATATTCGTGATGTCCGTCATACCCGAGTGATGCCCAGTACAGAATGTCAAACAGATCATCACCTCGTAAGATGTAAACTAAATCTTCATTCTAAGTTTAAACCTAAGAGGGGTGGCATGCTAAAGAGGAGATTCCAAGTCAACAATCTTCAACAAGCTGCCATGAGAGACAGCTTCCAGGCAAATTTGCAAACAAAACTTGAAGACCATCCTGTAGACTCTTCTCCTACAGTGCTTTGGCAACATATCAAAAACAGCATCCTGCAATCTGCGGAAGAATCCTTAGGGTTCTCCCTCAAGAAAAACCAAGACTGGTTTGATGAAAACAGCCAAGAGATCCAGGAGCTGTTGGCAAAGAAGAGAACTGCTCACCAAGCACACCTCGCCCAGCCATCCTGCCATGTAAGAAAAGCAGCCTTTCACCTTGCATGTAGTCAACTCCAACAAAAACTCAGAGACATTCAGAACAAGTAGTGGGTCAACTTAGCAGAAAAGACACAACGTTGTGCAGATCTGGGTGATTCCAGAGGATTTTATGAAGCTCTTAAAGCAGTGTTTGGACCTACATATCAGATCCAAAGCTCTCTATACAGTACAGATGGTCAAACACTAATCACAGATAAAGCTTCCATTCTGAACCGATGGGCTGAACATTTCCAAAGCTTCTTTAGTGCCAACCGAGTAGTCCAAGACTCAGCTATTCAACATATGACACAACAACCGATGAAGAAGGAATTGGACATAGCTCCCACTTTGGAAGAAACTGTTAAGGCCATACAGCAGATGAAAAATGGCAAGGCTGCCGGGATTGATGGAATTCCACCTGAAGCTTGGAAACATGGAGGTCATGTACTCCATGCTAAACTCCACGAGCTCCTTGTGAGTTGCTGGGAAAAAGGCGAACTGCCATCAGATCTCCGAGATGCAGTCATCATCACCCTGTACAAGAAAAAAGGAGCAAAATCGGATTGCTCAAACTATCGAGGTATAACACTGCTCTCCATTGCTGGAAAAATCCTTGCAAGGATACTGCTGAACAGATTAGTTCCTGCTATTGCAGAAGAACTTCTTCCTGAAAGCCAATGCAGCTTTAGAGCTAATAAGAGCACTACAGACATGGTATTTGCCCTTAGACAACTGCAAGGAAATGTAGAGAGCAGAACAAAGGACTCTATGTAACATTTGTCGACCTCGCCAAAGCCTTCGACACTGTGAGTAGAAAAGGTCTGTGGCAGATCCTGGAACGACTAGGATGCCCTGCCCCAAATTCCTCAAAATGATCATCCTGCTACATGAAGGCCAGCAAGGTCAAGTCAGATATGGCGACGCTCTCTCGGAGCTAACTAATGGTGTGAAACAAGGTTGTGTTCTTGCTCCAACTCTACAATCTTCTTCAGCATGAAGCTCCAAAGGGCTATGGGCCTGGCAGATCTCAAAGAAGACGACAGCATTTATATACGCTACTGTACTGATGGTAGCCTGGTCAACTTAAGCCCTCTGAGGGCTCGCACTAAGACTCTAAACTATCTAGTCCGTGAGCTGCTTTTTGCTGACGATGCTGCCCTCGTTGCCCATACGGAAGCAGCTCTGCAACGCCTAACATCTTGTTTTGCTACAGCTGCAGAGCTCTTTGGGCTGGAAGTCAGTCTGAAGAAAACAGAAATTCTCTACTAGCTGGCACCACAGGAAGAACACTACCATCCCCACATCACTGTAGGCACATCTGTGCTTAAGTCCGTCCAGCAGTTCACCTACCTGGGAAGCATCATCTCCTCAGACGCCAAGATTGATAAAGAGATCAATCACAGATTAGCAAAGGCGTATAGTGCATTCGGAAGGCTCCACAAAAGAGTCTGGAGTAACAAACACCTGAGGCGAAGCACAAAAATCAGTGTGTACTCGTATAGAGCCATTGTACTATCTATTCTCCTCTATGGGTCTGAAACATGGGTCACCTATTGCCAACACCTACGACTCCTTGAATGCTTTCATCAGCACTGTTTACACACAATCCTAAATATACACTGGACTGACTATGTGACAAATATTGCTATCCTTGAGCAAGCAGGGATCACCAGCATTGAGGCCATGCTATTGAGGAAGCAGCTGCACTGCATACATTTCTAGGATGAATGACCATCCCAAAAATAGTATTCTATGGTGAACTCGCCACGGGTCAAGAGCGTAAGAGGGGCGCCCCAAAGAAGAGATACAAGGACTCCCTGAAACAACATCTCAGGCTTGGTCAAATTGATCACCAACAATGGTCTGCCCTGGCCTCGCATCGGGAGGCATGGAGACGCACTATCCACGATGCTGCAGCCTTTTTAGAAAGCTCATGCCGAACGAGTCTTGAAGAGAAATGACAACGCAGAAAGAACCACAACCCAGAAACATCACCCAAGGAGACTCTCTGTTGTGCTTTCTGCAACCGGACTTGTTTATCTCGGATTGCCCTTTTTAGTAATCAATGCACTTGTAGAAAGCGCAGGATGAGTCCTTCCTGAATCTTCGTTCACAAAGTAAAGCCAGAGAGAGAGACATGGAGAAATATTCCTGATACAGATGTGGGATTGAATCTCAAAACCAAGTGTTCTTGCATGGACTGGTGGCTGGGCAAGTGCAACCTGGATGCAGCCCAGACCCCAGCTGCACTTATCCCACGGTTTTTCAAAAACTGGGGCTTGCCATTTTTGGAATTGTGCTGGATAAGTGTGGCTGGGTTCCAAGCTACATCCAGGTTGCACTTGCTTGGCCCCAGCGCAAATTTGAGTTTTCAATCCCGCATCTATATCGGGAGTATTTCCCCATGTGATGGGACACAGAGCAATAGATTCAAGCTACAGGAAAAGAGATTCCACCTCAATATGAGGGAGAACTTCTGGATGGTAAGAGCTGTTTGACAATGGAATATGCTGCCTCAGAGTATGGAATCTTCTTTGGAGCTTTTAAAACTGAGGTTGGATGGCTATCTGTCGAGAGTGCTTGGACTTAATATCTGTGAGTACTGTGTCATAATTTATTCTAGAAACTGTCAGAACAATCTTCTTCAAATTTTTGTTATTTGATCTCTGGAAGTTGTTACAAGGCTCAGGGCATGTTGCCATTTTCTGCCGTTGTATTTCAGATAGAAAAGAGAGCAGAAACAAATATGGGGTGAGGGTAATGCATCATAACACTACCTTTTTATATAAAGTATTGCCTTGGAATGTGGTGGAGTCTTTTTCTTTGAAGGTTTTTAAACAAAGCTTGGATAGTCATCTGTCGGGAGTGCTTGGATTGTGTGTTCCTGCATTGACAGGGGCTCTCTTCCAACTCTAGGTTTCTATAATTCTGTGATTTACTACCTCTCTGACATGGAAGCCACCAGTCACCTCTGGTTGCATTCAGCTAGTATGTGCAAGTCTATCAAAGCTTATTTGATTTTGTTTAAAAGTTCACACAGTGGAGAAAGAAATAAGAGGTTGGGAATTATTCTGAGCATGTTAGATCTCCCTGGGAGGCTTCAGGAGAGAGAAGGGAAAGAATATTGCCCAAGGCACTTGTCCTCTTCAGATGTAGTCTGAAGCAGTGCACGAAGTCAAAACCTCTAAACTTTGAAGAGAAGGGGCATGGTCTGCCAGCAGATCACAGAGATCACCCTGATGCTGTTCCTGTTGGATTGCTGGTTAAAGAGAAGGCTTGTTATAAGCTCAAGTAGGCAAGATGGGCAGAAATACATATGATGAAAATCTTTAGAGCTTCAGTTATCCAACTTGGTTTTAAAGACGACCACTTCAAAATTGTTGGCAGGCTCAGCAGACCACTTCATAAAGAGTTTTCTGTATTATGCTAGTTAAAACACATCATGCATGTGTTAATAATTTGTTTTCCTCTCTGGCACCGGTATTAGCATCAAAATCAGGGCTGTTTGATTAAAATCACAGACCATAGACTTGGAGAGTCAGAAAGACCCTTGTTTTAACTGATAAAAAGTTTAGGAGGATATTGATACACTGTATTGGAACTACAATGTGAAAATCACAGGGTTTGGTCCAAGAGAGGGCAATGGTAGAGGATCTCAGGATTGGTTTTCTACTCCAGGACTATCTGGAGCCCACATGAACTGCCAAAAATGACATACAACCCCCCCCCCCCCCCCCAAAAAAAAAAAAAAAAACTCCTTAGAAATCTCCAAACCTCTACTTCTGGTCTTCTCACTTACTTAGGGAGGTGGAATAAGAGACATTTAATCTAGCCTACTTGCTTCTAGCCAGAGGACAGATGCAGAGCAGAGTGAAAGGTGAATCCTGGCACAAAAACAACTGGTAAGAAAGGAAGAAGCTAACTCAGTAAACATGTAGACACCCACCCCTGGACAATTTTTGCAAACTGTAGCAACAAATGAACTGAGTTAGCAATGTGGTGCCCTCCTGAACTAGAGATTTTCACACTGCCCTTTTCTCTTGTCCAGAGCTGAGCCCTACAAAGTGGGAAAATATATACCCTTGCCTTCTGCCTGGAGATGACCCATGAAAACTGGAGACTTAGGGTCAGGCCCTGAGATCTGGGAACTCTGTGGATATTGCCTTGACTTAACGGAATAGAAAGAGTCCCTCTTTCAGTAGACTTCAAGCCTAATGTTTAAATACAGATCTGTGCTTAAATTTGTAAACCTACATTTGTACTAAGTAATGGTAACTGGTGGTGGCTCTGATGCTAGCAGCGGTGGTGAATCAGCTCCGGGGTTTAGTCTGAATTTTAAACAAGATGCTGTTTCTTGTCCCTCAGTTAGGTTCAATGCCTTTGATAATTCCCAGAGCAGATTCACAGACACTAATGTCCCCATGATTATCCCTCAAATGTCATTTCCAAACTTTTGAGTTGATATTTACAGATGATCATGCAAAAGCATAACAGGCAGGTCTTGTCAGGCAAAACATAAATACCATGAAAGGGTTTGTCAGTGTGTGATGTCTAAGGTTGCATCTGCACTGCAGATATAAAGCAGTTTGACACAGCTTTACTTGCCATGGCTCAATGCGTTGGAATTAAAGGATTTGCAGTTTTATGAGCTATTTAGTCCTTCTCTGTCAGAGATCATCCGGTGCCACAACAAACTACAAATTCCAGGATTCCATAGAATGAAGCCATGACAGTTAAATTGGTGTCAAACTGCATTAAGTGCAGACCATACTGGACTGTCTACTTTTTAAACAGCTCCTCAAGGAATGAATGTAAAACTGCCTTGGAACTTCCTAGTTAGAGCACAAAATTATATTCCAAATGACACGATCTCTCCCCCACCTCCAATGACATTTACCAACCAGAAAAATGTTTCCTTTTGGTCTTTAGGGTTATAGTTTTTGAGTATGTTGGTTTCACTTGAAACAGGGAGACAACCTCTGTGTTATAGATGTGTGTTATAGATGAAGACCATGGAAAGTCAAGACACCTACAAAGGACAGAAGTGAAACTAGGTGATTAGTTTAGCAAACTAGCTCAGTTAGTTTCAAAGGTGCTACAAGATCCCTTTGCATACCAATATTCCAGAGTAACATGGCCATGTCTCTGAAAACAAGTGAACATGATTATGTACGATAAAACAACAGGGAAAACTGATCCAACTCTGTAATCCTATGGCTACGTTTGGCTATAAGATCCTTTGAACTTAATGAGAATTGCTTGCCGAGTATCAGACTGAAAGGCCATGGAAAGCAATATATAGGAAGGTTCGGCAATATTATTTTCTTTTTCTCCTCCTCCTCCTGGAGATCTCTCCCCCATCCCCAAACATGCCTTGTAGCATTTTAACTTGCCTTGCTAATTTAGTGAGAATTCCCCTGAGCTGTTTCCTCCCACAGCTCAACAAATGCCTTGTTTCACATCATGGAAAAAATTACAATCAGACTTGCCAGCTCCCACCATTGAAAGCATTCTAATTCACTGACCACAGGCTGGGAGTATTTCTATGATAGGGAAACAAGATACAAGGAAAGTCCCTCCCCCAAAGATTGTTTTAAAAATACTTTGGTCCTACAGTGACCTTCCTAATGTCGCCCCATCAATGCCCACTTCCCCATTTTCTGTCATGCCCTCCACCCTCTGATCTCCTATTAAAGAAAACATATCACGTTTGATCCTGTCTAATATTATTGATCTGAGGTTTTTATACTGAGTAAGACCAAAAAAGGCACCTGTCCTCCTCAAAAGTTTTAGAGCATCTTTTCACAAGAATTCAGATAATGGTTCTTTCCTATTCTTACTCATTTTCTTTCCAGTCCAGACAGAAATTAGTGGAGAATGGAGACAGAGATCTGAAAGATAGCATTTCAGGTTGGCTATGTAGTTTGTGAGAGCCATTGCAGTGTAGTGGTTTAAGTGTTGGAGTAGGATGCTGGAAGACCAGGGTTCAAATCCCCACTAGAGCGAGGAAGGCAATGGCAAAGCTCCTCTGAAGAAATTTCCCCAAGATAATCTTGTGTTAGAGATGCTTAAGTTGCAAACAACTTGAAGGCACACAACAACTGCAAGTGTAGCTTGTGTTTCTGGCAGTGGTATAGTGGAGTCCCAGGACTTTTTGATTGCTGTTGTTGTGTGTCCTCAAGTTGTTTCCGACTTACAGAAACTCTAAGGTGACCCTATCATGGGGGTTTCTAAGGCTGAGAGTATATGACTTACCCAAGGTCACCTAGTGGGTTTACATGGCCAAGTGGGGAACCAAACCCTGGTCTCCAGGGTCATAATCCAACACTCAAACCCCTATACCCCACTAGATCTTACTTTTTGATTAGCAGGGACTATAACATGATCTGCCACCCCTTTGCGTTCCTCTGTTTTTAGCTGAATTTAGCTGCAATCCCTATAATAGCTGGAGGAAAAATGGAATTTCCTAGTGATAGTATATTGTTATAAAGCATTTTTATTTTAACATCTATGTGAAATCTGGGCAGAGAACAAAGGCTGCATCTGCACTGCAGATATGCAGTTTTGACACCACTTTAACTGCCATAGCTCAATGCTATGGAATCTTGGGATTTGTAGTTTGTTGTGGCAGCAGAGCTCTTTCGCAGAGAAGGCTAAGTACACTAGCTCACAAAACTACAAATCCCAGAACTCCAAAGCATTGAGCCATGGCAGGTAAAGCGGTGTTAAATGGCATTAATTCTGCAGTGCAGATACAGCCAAAGTTGACAGGAAGAAAATCAACTCATCGGAAATGTGGTGCTGGAGAAACATTTTACAGATTCCGTGGGTTGCTAAAATGACAAATGAATGGGGCTTTGAGCAAATTAAGTATGAACTCTCTCTAGAAGCCAAAATGATTAAACTGAAGTTGTCATATTTTGGACACATCATCAGAACATGAGTCACTGAGAAAGACAATAAAGCTTGGTAAAGTGGAAAGCATAGGAAAAGAGGTGGACTGATTCAACTAAGGATGCCACACAGCCCTGAGTTGCAGACCTGAGTAGAATAGTAGATGACGAGTTCACTGAGGTCTCTTTTTCCATTGGTTTTCCATAGGTCAAAATTGACTTTATGGTAAATAACAATAAATCTTGGGTAGCTTTAAGTTGAGTGGGTCGAATCCACTAGCTTTACTAAAGACATGCATTATAAACATGAAACTATAGAAATTATAAAAAAATACTTAGGTAGATGGTTGTTGTTGTGAGCCTTCAAGTTGTTTCTGACCTATGGAGATGCAATGGCAAATCCCCTCTGAAGAAACTTGGCAAGAAAATCCCACAATAGGTTTGCTTTAGGGGTCTCCATAAATCGGAAATGATTTGAAGGCACACAAGACCAACCAAGATAAACCTATAATGGGACTTTCTTGTTAAGATTTGTTCAAAGTGGGGTTGCTTTTGCCATCCCAAGAAGCTGAGAGGATGTGACTTGCCCATAGTCACCCAGTGGGCTTTCATGGCCAAGTGTGGATCTCCAGAGACTCTAGTCTCCAGAGTTGTAGTCCACTGATTGTGCAGCTCCACTGTAGAAATAATGCACTTTGACGCCACTTTAAGTGCTATAGCTCCAGCCTATGGAATCCTGGGATTTGTAGTTTTACAAGGGCTTTCGCCTCCTATGTCAAAGAGTACTGGTGTCTCACCAAACTCCAAAGTTGGGCAGATATCAGGAAATCTCGGCAGAAGTCTTTCTACTGACTTTTCCATGTGTAATGGCTGTTCACCATTGTCCTAACTGTCCTATTTTGGAAGAAAGCAAGAAGATAAATATGAGCTAACCTCAGGAAGGACGCGCTGAAAACATGTCAACAAGTACAAATAAAGGATGCCAGAGAAACCTTGGAACAGAGTGGAATGATCTCTGAAGACGTGTTATCTGCTCAACAAAGAATCTTGGGAATTCCAATTTAGCAAGGGAGCTCAGTAACCTCTATTAGAGATCCCTAACTCCTTGCACAGCACTACAGTTCCAAAATTCTCCAATGAAAGCGAGAGAGAAGCAACTATCAATATGCTTCCTTCTCTTCTTCTAACACTGCTTTGTGGACAATTATGGCCAAATTCAGAATTTGGAAAAGTTACTTTTGGGGACAACAGATATTTGCCAATAATGAAAACTGTGCTGTTGTATATTTCAGTGATATTCTATTGTAATATCTCCAGCCATTCCATTGCAGTAACTGTATAAAGGCCATATATGTTGCTCTTAACATCTGAGTAAATTGATTCCTTCCTTGTTAACTGTGGAAACATGTGGCTCTCTGCTGAATCTTTCCTGTAAAGAAGATAGTTGTAAATGGGAGCTTTTTCTATACCTTTAAAGCAGGAGAGGACCACTATCTGGAGGGCATATAGGCCAATTCCCTTCCAAAATGCCCCCCCATGGGCTACCTGCACCCATCTTGACTCAAAACTACTTCATTTTTCAGTGATATATCAGCCAAAATGATTGACGTTGCCATTTTGGCCAGCGTTTGGCTAAAAAGAGTAGTGTGGGGGGGGGGGGGGAAGAAAAGAAATTCTGAGGTGTGAGGGAGGGGATTTTCAGGAGACATGAAACACACACACACATTTCCCACTTTTGTTTGCATAGTTACATACCTTTCAACTGTCCCCATTTGTCTGGGACAGTCCTGATTATCTATCCTCCCATTTTTTCAGTTGCTTTCAGAATATTCCAGCTTCTCCTTTCTCCTGTGTTCTTCTCCCATTCCCTCCCTTTGTCCTCTGCTTATTTCAATTGCTCCAAAGTGAGTTCAGACTGCAAAAATTAACTCAGAAAAAGGCAAAGGACCAGAGGGGGATGAATCTTGCCCTTCCCTACACTCTGGCAAATGCAAACTGCTGCAGCCTCTCCTGGCTAGCGTGTTCATCATCCTTTATCACTTTCGCCATCCTGACCACATTCTGATCTTGCTTGGCCACATATGTCCCAGTTTTCATCTGTGAAAAGTAAGCTGAGGACAAAAAGGGAAAGTGGGAAGAGAAGCAAGAAACTGGGAGATTTTTATAGCTGGAAACGTGGAATGACAGAGGATTAACTGGGACTGTCCCAGCCATATTGGGATCATTGGAGTGTATGAACCTACTCAAATTAAGTTAACAGCTAAATCAAAATCAAGGAAGCAGCAATACTTTTATTAGATCAACCAAAATGCACAAAATGCATGATACAAGCTTTCAAAGCTCCGCTGGTTTCTTCATCAGGCAAAGGTGATGAATAATCATAAAGCAGTAGAAAATTTGACAATGTTAGAATCATAAGCCTACATTCTGTCAAGATGTTGTTGCTGTTGTTCTCAGTTAAGATGGTACATAGGAGTTTATCACACGGTGGAAATCCTGTGCAAAACCAGAGGTTTACATTGGGAAAAACCTACAAAAGTGGGTTGATTTTCACACAACGCCATTGTTAAACTAATGTTAACCTGAATGGAAAGTAGAGGGAAAGTTAACAAAAGCTGCTCCTTTTTACTTTTGGAAAATTCTGAAAGTAAAAAGGAGAGGCTTTTGTTTACTTTCCATTCAGATTAACACAAGTTTAACAACGACATGTGTGGAAATCGACCGACTTTTACAGGTTTTTTTCTACCTTTTAAATTCCGTTTTTACACAGGATTTCCCCCATCTGATAAACTCCATAGTCTTGCACAGGACAGAGGCAGCCTGGATCTCAAAGGTAGCATCTTTTTGTGTTGCTAATGGAGTTTAGCTTTTATTTCCTGGACTTTAAGACTTTTTGTCTCCCAGAGCCCACATGGCCAAAAGGGAAGACTGGCCTCTGTTCATATGGATATCCCTCCATACTGTCCTAAGTACAGTAATGACAATGTCTTGACAAAATATAGGCCTGTGACTCTAGCACTGTCATTTTGTTCTTTCTCTTGTGTGATTTTTAACGCCTTTGCCTGATGAAGTGGTCAGTGGAGCTTGGAAAACTTGCATCATGTATTTTTATCATTTTGGTTGGTCCTATAAAGGTATCTCTGCTTTGTAGGTTTTGAATGCTATTGTACTTTGCTGTATAGCCAACACGGTTACCTCTGGATATGTTTTCTGATCTAAATCAAAAGAGTACCAAAAGGAAAACAAATGATGATCAAACCCAGTACTATAATCTAATAGAAACTGGTGTCACCAGCTTCTAGAGGGTGGGAGTAGGATGGAATTTGACCCTTTAAGCTTTCCCCAGGCCCTTTAAAGCAGATTCTGCCAAGATCTGCGCTCTCCATCTCTTGAGTAATTCCCCAAGGCAGAAGCCAGGTTGCAGCTGCTGCAACTCAGAGGGGAGTTAGTCCAGCTTGACACACACAGCTAAATAAATAACTACCTTCTTCCAGCAGAAAGAGGAGGCGGAAGAAATGCTGGGGGTTGCAGGGTGGGAACTAGGGCATGCCTGTCTGAAATCAAAGAAACGCAAAGGTGAAAGAGAAGGAATTCATTCCCAGAAGTGGAGGAGTCTACAGAGAATGTACGGAGTCACAAGAGGATGGAATGATAAGGCTTTAAGAGAGCAGCTCATAAACCTTTTGTTTAGAAGGATTACCACTGAACTACACCGACATCTATAAAATGACTCCATTCATTATTTTAATATTTCTAAAAGAAAATAGTCAGAATTCAGCAGTAAGAGTTGTAAAATGATTACGTGTTTATGCTGTTTCTAGCAATTTAGAACATACTTAGGGGTTTCAGGGGTGGGACAGAGAAGCTGTTGAGTTGTGATGAGTTGCATGGGGTGAACTTTGGTGAGTAACAGTACTAATAAACAGACTGCTAGAAGTGGGGATTTTGATAAGGGGA
This sequence comes from Sceloporus undulatus, assembly GCF_019175285.1. Classification (NCBI taxonomy): domain Eukaryota; kingdom Metazoa; phylum Chordata; class Lepidosauria; order Squamata; family Phrynosomatidae; genus Sceloporus; species Sceloporus undulatus. Next base: position 7,146,565 of record NC_056525.1, on the reverse strand, counting down.
AGGGGACAAAGCAAGGGGAAGGTAGAAGGATTCACATTGCGACAGGAATTATGCTGCCTTCCAGATGTTGTTGACGCCTAGCACTTTTAGCACTCCTAACCAGCAAGGTCAATGGTAAAAAAATGTTGGGAATTCCAGTCCAGCAACATAGAATCATGGAATCATAGAGTTGGAAGAGACCACTAGGGCCATCCAGTCAAACCCCATTCTGCCATGCAGGAAATCCAAATCAAAGCATCCCCGACAGATGGCCATCCAGCCTCTGTTTAAAGACCTCCAAAGAAGGAGACTCCACCACATTCCAAGGAATGAGTGTGTTCCACTGTTGAACAGCCCTTGCTGTCAGGAAGTTCCTCCTAATGTTGAGGTGGAATTTCTTTTCCTGGAGCTTGCATCCATTGTTCCGGGTCCTAGTCTCTGGAGCAGCAGAAAACAAGCTTGCTCCCTCCTCAATATGACATCCCTGCAAATATTTAAACAGGGCTATCATATCACCTCTTAACCTTCTCTTCTCCAGGCTAAACATCCCCAGCTCCCTAAGTCATTCCTCACAGGACATGGTTTCCAGACCCTTCACCAGTTGTTGTTGAGAAACTGGAGCATGTCCAAAGGAGGGCAACATCTGGAGGGCCTCAGGATTCTCACCCCTGCTTTACACACACACACAAACACACACACACACACACACCAAAGACCACACACCACTGTTACCCAAAGAACAGGAGGGGGAGGCTGTCAGCGATACTTCAAATGTTGGGAAAATTAGCTTTTGCAAGGGGCTTGGATAATCTTTGCACTGTTTGCACCAGTACTAACTGAGGAGAACTCCAGGTTTTGATTCAATTAAGAAGGTTTTACAGTTGGCCCTCCTTATCCACCGATTTTTTTATCCACGAATTCAAGCATCCACGGCTTGAAAATATTCCTAAAAATGATAATTTCCAAAAAGCAAGCCTTGATTTTGCCATTTGATATAAGGGATACCATGTTGCTATGCCATTATATTTAATGGGACTTGAGCATCGACGGATTTTGTTATCCATGTTGGATCCTGGAACCAAACCCCCGTGGATAACAAGGTCCCACTGTATTTAGAAAATGCAGTGTGCAATCAAACACACACACAAGATAGCAATTCAACCTTACCCAGTATACAGAGCTAACCGAAATGGAACTATAGAAAGGGGATAGAGGAGTTTTCAGGGGTTTGCCATGGGGTTATAATTACTTGTCCAGAAAAGACCATGGAAAGACTGGAAGGTCTGAGAGTGACACAAAACATACACAGAGTGCAGGGAAGTATGTTGGCTGTGAGCACAGAGGTTTGGTTTTGATACTATATTTATACCTTAAAACTAGTCCCAATCAATAGCCTCCCTGGTTAGGTAACAAAGCCTGAATGTCATTCCCCAGGAATGGACAATGGGATTCTGGACTAGTTGATGGCTTTAATTTTACTGGGACTCCTAGATCCCCTTTCCTATGTTCAGAGGAGAGTGACCAAACACTAAAGGGCTTGGAAACCATGCCTTGTTTAGCCTAGGTTAAGAGGTGACATGATAGCCATGTTGAAATATTTGAAGAGATGTTATATTGAGGATAGAGAATAGGACATGGAATGATGGATGCAAGCTACAGGAAAGGAGATTCCAGCTCAACATTAGGAAGAACTTCCTGACATGACGGACAGGTGGCAACACATCTGGAAGGCACTATATTGGGAAAGGCTACCATTACAGTGATAAATATTTCAATCAAATGAATGTGTGGCCCTAACTACATCACTGAATCTGATATCAAGAAACACATTGGCTCAGATCCTGTTAAACAAGAGATTGGCCTTTTCTTATCTTACATTGCTCTTTTAGATTTGTACAAGTACATGGCTGCCGCAAGCCCATAATTTATCTGAATGGCAACAGACCTTTTTCTAGCAAGCACTGCCTTCGGCTACCTGCTGGAAAAGGCAGCCGAAAAGAACTATGTCAGTCTTGAAAGACAGAGTTTTGTTACATTAATCAATGTATATTGACCTTCTTTTCCAAAAATAAAGATGTTCTCAGTAGAAAGAGTTGTGATGGAAAACCTCATTTGCTTTTAAAACACACAGTGGAAAAACTGGAATCTATTTGGCTGGGATGCCTGTTAAGATCAAAAGATCTTTTCCAGCAGTGAATGAGACGAGCTGAACTACGGTTCATAAAAACTCATTCAAGGTGTAGCTTTGAGGAAGTAGTGTCTCCTTGCTTTGGGACTGTTATTGATCCAGTATCGGTTTATGCTGGGACCACATGTTTGTCTAAAGTTTCAATCCTAAAGATAATTTCCACTTTGCAGAATCCCAGAGCAAATGCCCTAGACAGATCTAACCCAGTGGTTCCCAAACAGTGCTATTTAAGTGATTTTGGACATCAGCTCTCAGAATCCCATATTATTGGCCAACATGGGATCTCTGATCTAACCCATCCAGTCATAGGAGTATATCACATGGGGACAAACTGCAAAAATCCCATGCAGAAACAGGATTTAAAAACCAGAAAAATCCCGCAAAAGTGGGTAGTTTTACACACGCAACAGGGTTAACGTAACATTACCCCAAACATAAAGTAGACAAAACCCACCCTTTAGGGATTTTCCGAAAGTAAAAAGGAGCAGGTTTGGTCTAGTTTCCATTTGGGTTAATGTTGTGTTAATTCTCATTAATGTCGTCTGAAAAACAACCCACTTTTGTGGGTTTTTTCTGTTTTCTGTTCAGGTTAACCCCGAATGTCATCTGAAAAACTACCCGCTTTTGTGGCGGTTTTTTTCCAGTTTAAATCCATGTCTTTTTTTTTTAAGATTCCTCGGCAAATTGAAATATTGGCAAATAATACTTTATGTGGCAACAGCAGCTAGAATATTAAATGCCCAATATTGGAAAAAGACAAGAGATGCCAGAAATAGATGGATCGGCTTCTGAAACTTCTGGAGATGATAGAAATGGATAAACTGACTAATTGGATAAACCACAGAAATGTGGAAGAAACTGAGAAAAGAATGGTTTCCTGTCTTAGAATATTGTAAAGAAAGGTGGCAATAAGAGATAGGAGTGATGTTAATTAAAAGGATTAAGAATTCACAAAACAATGTTCGTAAGGTGCTCAAGGTAGACTATATATTTTATTTCTAGGTATTACGGTAGATTAAGGATAGATAATAGAAGGATATCGAAAGGCTTCATTTATTTATGGTATTCATACCCAGCCCTTCAGCCCTAAAGGCTCTCAGAGCGGCTTACAGTTATTATTATTTTTAATTATATGGTTATTAATTAGTTATTATTATCCTTTTTTCTGTTTTTCTCCTTTCTTTTTTCGGATTTTGTTTTGTTTCGAGACAATTTATTGTAACGGTTTATGTCAATCTGTGGACGTTGTAGTTGTTGTTATTAATATTGTTTTGGTTACATTATGGAAATTTACCTAATTAAAAAACATTTAAGATATTTTAAGATATTATAATGTTTCATTTGAATGTTTAAATATAAGACGAAAAGATGTTGTTTGGTTGAGGTTTCTGGAGCGAGGGAAGAAGTTAAATTGGTGGCAGAAGACTATTTTATATCTAGGGATTACACTGGATATAAATATCCTTTGTAAATATCTGAGGAAAATATTGGTTTTATATAATAAAATTCTATAATAATAATAATAATAATAATATAAATAGTTTTCAGATATTAACTTTATTTCCTTAAATAAACAAGGCATGGTGGGGAGATGGAGGGGGAAAACACTCTTCCTGAGGGCTACTATGGTGCGCTATAATAACATTATTGTACATGATCATTTCTCCTCATAGCCCTTCCAGAGGGCAAAAAGGAGGACTGTGAGGGGAGAAAGGCCCTGGCCGCTGTTGCCAAGGCGACCGAAGCCCCAGCTCGCCCTTGGCGACAATCCTGTCAGGGCTTTGCTTTCTCCCATGATGCTTAGCGCCCACCGCGCTCAGTGTCCAGAAACCGTTTGACAGTTGCTCGCGCGTGCCTCCCCTCCCCCCCCCCCCCCCCCGCGAAGGGGGGTTGCCCGCCGTAACCGCCACCATTTTAAAAAGAAACCGCCTCTTAGGCGTGGCTTAGAACGGGCTGTACCCAATCAACGGTGGGAGGGCGTGGCTTAGAACGGGATGTACCCAATCAATGATGAAGTGGGGTTTTTCCCCTTCACACGCCACGCCCAATACCTTTCCTCTCCAAGAAGGCCACGCCCACTCCCGGGCCAAGTTGCTATGAGGGAATTAGAGAGAATTAATGGGGGGGTGGGAGCGGGAGAGAGAGGAGTGGGGTGCGCGCGCTCCCGCTCTCTCTTTCCATTTCTCCCCGAGGGCTTGGGGGGAAGGGAAGGGGAAGAGTGCCCAGAGCCCCCGCACTTTTCTCTCTTCTCGACCCCCAGCAACTGAGGGAAGGAGAAAGAGAGAGCCGCCGCCGCCACCGTCTCCGGCTGTTCCCTCATGAGAGACAGGTAAGCGAGGAGGCGAGAGAGGGATTAGACGCCCCACAACAAACGCGTTTAGTTATTTAACACCCCTGAACCACCCTTGATACGTATTTTTTGGGGGGGGTTCCCTTTGCCACCCCCCTCCCCAAGCCCCACAGCCGCCTCTCAGGTTGGGGGTGTTTAACACAACTGGCTGCCACTATTATTGTTATTTTTACTACAAGTAGTATTATTACTACTACTGTTAATATGCTGCTTTCACCACCAAATTGGGACCCCCCCCTTTTTTTAGGACTTTCCTGTTCTTTTGAGTGTGTTTAACCCGTCGCACATACACTTGGCTGCTACTATTACGACTAGTAGTACTGTTACTACTACTATTAATATGTTGCTTTCCCCCCTCCCCCAAATTGGGACTCAAATTAGGGCTCCCTCAATGCTTTCCTGTTCTTTTGAGTGTGTTTAACCCGTCGCACACAGGCTTGGCTGCCACCACTAGTATTACTATTACTATTATTATGCTGCCTTCCCCCAAAATTAGGACTCAAGATAGGGGGAAAAACTCACTTCTTTCCTACTCTTTTGAGTGTTTAACTTGCCACACACACTCTATTACACAAGCTTGGTTTGCATTTCTATTACTACTACTACTATTTTGATTACTAGTCCTTTTGCAAGTCACACTCTCTCAGCCTCAGAGGAAAGCAGTGGCAAGCCTCCTCTGAACAAAGCTTGCCAAGAAAACCCCATGACTTTAGGGTCGTCAGGAGCGACTTGAAGGCACAACAACAACAACAACAGATTGTTTATATGCCTCTTCCCTCCCAAAACTGGGACTCAAAATTGGGGTCCTCCCCCAGTTCTTTCCTACTCTTTTGAGTGTGTTTTAACCCATCTCATACATGTGCCCTCCATCCATTTGGCAACTTGGCTTCTGTTATTATTATCATTACCATTATTAATAACAATAGAAGCCAGGCTTGTGAAATGTAGGGCGCATGCATGAGATGGGTTAAAACACACTCAACAAACATGCTCAAAAACAACAACAACAGTAACATGCCACTTTCCCTCCAAAATTAGGACTCAAATTAGGATCCCTCCATGGTTCTTTTCTAGTCTTTTGGGTGTGTTTTAACCCATCTCATCCATGGAATCATAGAGTTGGAAGAGACCGCAAGAGCCATCCAGTACAGCCCCATTCTGCCATGCAGGAACTCCCAATCAAAGCATCCCATTGACAGATGGCCATCCAGCCTCTGTTTAAAGACCTCCAAGGAGGGAGATTCCACTACACTCCGAGGAAGGAGTGTGATCCATTGTATTTTCCTGCAGCTTGCATCCACTGTTCCGGGTCCTGTTCTCTGGAGCAGCAGAAAACAAGCTTGTTCCCTCCTCAATATGACATCCTTTCAAATACTTAAACAGGGCTATCATATCACCTCTTAACCTTCTCTTCTCCAGGCTAAACATCCCCAGCTCCCTAAGTCATAGGGCATGGTTTCCAGACCTTTCACCATTTTAGTCGCCCTCCTCTGGACACATGGCTCCAGTTTCTCAAAGTCCTTTTTGAATTGTGGCGCCCAGAACTGGACACAATATTCCAGGTGGGGCCTGACCAGAGCAGAATAGAGTGGCACTATTACTTCTCTTGATCTAGACACTATACTTCTATTGAAGCAGCCTAAAATCACATTGGCCTTTTTAGCTGCCACATCACACTGTTGACTCATGTTCAACTTGTGCCCTCCATTTCACAAACTTGGCTTCCACCAGCATCATCATGATTAATATGCCACTTTCCTCCCAAAATTGGGACTCAAATTGGGGTGTCCCCCCAGTTCTTTCCTACTTGTTTGAATATGTTTTGACCCGTCTCATGCACGCCCCTCCATTTCACAAGCTTGGCTTCCATCACTATCATCATCGTTACTATTTATGATTACTATCATTAATTTGCCACTTTCTCCTGAAATTGAGGAACATCCCTCCCCTTGTCTTTCGTACTCTTTTGAGGCGTGTATGGAGAAATGTCTTCAATGTTTCAGTCCCCAGAGAGGTGGAAGGAGAGGGGGGGGGATCTGAATTTCAGCTAACCATTTGTGAGCTGCTCTGAGAGCCTTTGGGGCTGGAGAGGGGGGTATAAATACTCTAGGGCAATAACAAAGTCTGGTCTCCTATTTTCTTTCTCTAGACCAAGCTGTATGGAAGCGTGAGGGGTAATAATAATTTGTTCCTCTGTGCTTTCAAGTTGTTGCTGACTTATGGTGGCCCTGCCTAAGGCAAGCCTATCATAGGGGTTTTCTTGGCAAGATTTCTTCAGAGATCTGCCTTCGCCTTCCTCTGAGGCTGAGAGAATGTGACTTGCTCAAGGTCACCCAGTGGGCTTTTACACTTTAGTGGGGATTTGAACCCTGACCTCAGGAGTCTGATCAAGGGAACATTTATTTATTTATTTCCTAAAGGGAATAAATAATAAACTCAGCGTGGAGTAATAGTTTGATCGCATGCTCAAACCGCTACACTACGTTTTTAAAAAACTGAAGACATTTCTCCCCCCCAAAAAACATGTCAAAAGAATAGGAAAGAAGGGGGGGGGAGTCCATCAATTTGAGGAGAAAGTGGCATATTAATAACAGTAATAATAACAAATAGGGATGATGATAGATAAATATTTATTTTCGGCAACAGATTCTAAATATTTCCTTTAGGCGATAAATTGATTAAATACATAAATTGGGAGTAAATTTGGGAAACCCCTCCCTCCAACCTCCAAAAGGGGAATTTTCCAGCTGGTAATTGATGGGGGCAATGGCCCTCTGATGCTGGAGAAGAGGAGGAGGAGGAGGAGGGGGGTAATGTAAAAACAAGATTTAGTTTTCCTATTTTAAAGGAACAAGGTCTCTTGGGTCCAAAACAAACCCACTGCAGAAATCATCCAGTTTGAGACTGCTTTTCCTGCCATGGCCCACTCCTAGGGAATCCTGGGAAGGGCCGTTTTTGTGGCCCTGAGCTCTCTGACAGAGAAGGCGACATGTCTGACACAGCTACAGTTCCCAGAATCCCCTAGCATTGAGCCAGGGCAGTTAAAGCAGCCCCAAACTGAGAAATCAAAGGCTTTCACCTGCAGTGTGTTTTGGACCCTTGAAGCAAGGATACCTGTATTTCTTCCTCTCCTCATTAAAAGACCTCTCTTTCTCTCTGCCTTCCAGCCTTTACTAATTAAAGGATATCTCCAACCCCCCCCCCAAAAAAAACCCCTCTCCAATGCCCTTGAACCCTTTCTTCCCCTCTTGTCCCTGGCACTCACTTCTCTGCCCAGAGAGAGACACTGGAGGAGAGGAATCCACCTTGCAAAGCCAGGCAAGGGCTTCTGCTCTCTGAGATCCTGGAGGGCAGCTGAGTGAAATCCAATTAAAGAAGCATGGGTTGTTCTCTGGGGCTGGGGGGGATTGGTAGTACCTGCTCCTGCCACCTCTCTGTATGGCAAGGGCACAGGGCTTCTCTGCTCTCCCTTCACCCCAGGAGAGGATGCCTTATTTGGGACTTGGTGGGTGGGCAGATGGGGGCAGCCCAGGGACTGACTGGCAGGAGGGCTTAGCCCCCCTTCCTCCTCCTCCTTCTCCCCCCAACCCCTCCCTCCAACCTCCAAAAGGGGAATTTTCCAGCTGGCAATTTCTGCTGCGTCAACTCCCAGCTCCAGGGAGGAGAAGGGAGAGGAGAGGAGGCAAGGGGGTCAAAGAGCTCCACTTCGCCAAATAGCAAGCGCTGCCACTCTGCTCTGGGCTTTTGAATTTAATGTTCTCTTGTGTTGTTGTTGTTAAAGGAGGCTTTAAAGAAATAAGCATCTGTGCAACTTGGACCAAAGAATTTGGCAAGAGAGAGAGAGAGAGAGAGAGGCTCAGGATTGCCTGAAGAGAAGGGATGAGGTAATAATAATAACAATACTGGTGAAGTGTGTCTATTTCTCCTGGTCTTGCTTTCTCTTTCTGCCTCTTTGATAGCCAGGCCTGTTTGGGGTTATGTCTCCCCTTAAAGCCAGGCACAGATGGGGCTTGGCCTTGCCTCCATTTTAATGCAAACTGCAATATGGAAGTGACCAAGCCTAAAAATAATGTTTGGTTGTAAAGCTCTGGGAGCCACTTGACATGCTTTCTAACACGTGAAGGAATTGACCTGCAAATTTTGTACAAGAGGTAAGGAAAATTTAATGGACAGTGTGTCAGCCACCTCAAGGAATCATTATTAAAGAGAGTTCATAGCCTACATGCTTAAAAGGCTTCCTTACAAACAACAACAGCGTTTTATTATGGGGAGAAGTTTGCAAGTTAGAGATTGCTTTTTTGTGTTTTCTGTAAATAGATCTCTCACTTCCACAAAAGTAATGCAAGTAGCGTCTTATAGCTCAATCTCAGATGACAAATAAAGAATGAAAACAGACGTCCAGGACTATAACCATTGGGGGATTTCTCCGTTATATTTACTGCTTGCTATACTGGTGACAAACCATAAATAAAATGAGTAACCAAACAATTCTGTATAGCAATGTAATTTTAATATGTGACAAGACGATAAACAAAGGGCAGTCTTTAGCATGGAGTATGTGGCAGCATTATTTCAAGATAAGCTAATAAGGAAGTGTGTCTGTAAACAGAGATTTTCAGGCACCGTCCAAAAAGTTCTAGTGTGCATTTTAATTGCAGTCCTGAATCATTGCCTCTTTGTAGTATTTGTCTTAGATTAGCATTTAAATTGGTCACTCTCACTTGGTTCCATACCTTGTTGTTGTTGTCTGTTTCAGTTTGAAGGGTTT